>NC_142795.1:18368374-18553709 GCF_049724085.1 Artemia sp. Qi Xiang Cuo
CCACAGTCAGTTTATAACGTTATAAAATAAAAGCCAGCTTTTCTTTTCAATTGTAAGTAAGGAGCTACATAAAAACTCATATTATTCTGTATATGAGATGGACTTGCCCCTTCCTCAACTCCTCGCTCCTTGAGCTAATTTTTTAGTGCTTTTAAGAAGCTTCTTTTCACAATTCAATGGCCCTTGGTTTTCAGCAATCCTTCTTAAGGTGTTCGAAGAAAAGTCAATCTTCAGAGTAAAGAGCGAGTAATTAAAGAGTGGCAGTTCCCCTCATATACACTAATTTCTGTTCATTTTAAGTTTTAGTGTTGCTCCTTAATTTCAGTTGAAAACTTGTTTCTTATTAAATTTCTGAGCGTTTTTCAGATTATTCCCAGGCTTAGCCAAGATATGATGTGAGTTACCGGTCCCATAAACTCCCAATGTCTTGCTGTTAAATTGTATGCAAGTAAAAATCTAAATCGAGTGGTAGCGCTCTGCTTTTTCTTTTTTTCTGCTCAAGAATTAAAATTATGGACAAAATTGGAATATTTAGTCAAAAACTTTGATGAGCGATAGTTGTTTTTTAAAATAAGTTCTTCATAATTTTTTACTACGAAATTTCAGGAAACATTACCATTCAAAATCGCTGCAAACAAAGTTCCTTGTAGCGCTTGGCACAACCCAAAGAAATTTCCAGGTGATGCTCATAATTCCCCCCATTGATTTTTCTACTTCTGTCACGGTAGGCTTGTGAATGTGATATTTTATGCTACATAGAACATATTTTTTAAACAGGCGCGTTACTTTTACCCCTCCCCCGTCCTTTCCCTAGAACCAATAAAGACAAAAATTATTCAAGGGAATCAAGTGGGACTAGATATACGTTTTTATCCCTCACTTCCCCAAACGTATTCTCTATCTACCTGAAGGCTCAATGACGGTTAGGATACTTGGGCGTTAAATTGCACTTTTTGAGGCAGATGTCTCAAAAATAAGGGAGATGAGGGGTTAATTCCTACTCCCACTACGATTCCTCTTTCTATATTTATATGTATGCTCATGTAGAGTTATACAACTTAGGGGGGTAAGGGGAGGGGTTTACGTGGGTGGATCTTTCCATGGATCAATTATTTGTGAGGGACACCCTTTCTATATAAAACTTATATGTCCCCAGTGCATAACTTAAAACCCTTGCCCTGAGAGCTGTGGGGCTCTCATCCTCAAAGACATAATTTCCGGACCTTTCAATTGCGTTGAACAAAACGGCTATCTAAAAATTTTGATTGGATGTGACTGGGGAAATGGTGGGCGTGTGAGGGGGGTTAATTGCCCTCCAATCATAATTGAATGAGCTCTTTTCGAAGTTTCTACGACTACAAATGACCATTTCAATTTTTATCACATGCATTTCGGGAAAAGACAAGGTGTGTGGGGAGGGGTGTCCACCCTCCGATCACACTGAATCTTAAAAAGGGTACTAGAACTTCTGATTACCAATCCAATGAGCCCCATCTGAAGTTAATACGATCAACCTTTCTATACATACCTTATTTATGCCCCCAGGGCATAACTTACAACCCTTGCCCCGAGGGCTGTGGCGAGGGGTTGTCATTCTCAAAGACATAATTTCCGGACCTTTAAATTACGTGGAAAATGTGATTACGTGGATTTCAATTACGTGGAAATGGTGAGCGTGGGAGGAGGGGTTAGTTGCCCTACAATCACTTTCGACTATTAAAAAGGACACTAGCCCTTTCAATTTCTAATCGAATAAACTCTTTTCGGAGTTTCTGCGACAACAAATGGCCACCTCAGAATTTCTATCAGATACATTTCGGGAAAATACGAGGTGTAGGGGGAGGGGTATTCAACCTCCGGTCACTCTGAATCTAAAAAAGGGCACTAGAACTTCTTATTCCCAATCCAATGAGCCCCCTCCAAATTTTATACGATCAACCTTTCTATAAAAGCCTTATATGCCCCCAGGGCATAACTTACAACCCTTTACCTGAGGGCTCTGGGGGGATTGTCATCCTCAAAAACTTAATTTCCGTACCTTTCATCTACATTAAACAAAATGGCTATCTAAAAATTTTGATTGGATGTGTTTGAGAAAATGGTGGGCGTGGGAGGAGGGAGGTAGTTTCCCTCCAATCACTTTCGACTGTTAAAAAGGACACTAGCCCTCTCAATTTTTAATCAAATGAGCCTTTTTAAAAGTTTCTACGACAACTCCTTCGATACGAAGTACCCTGGTCTAAAGAAAAATAAAAAAATAATAAATAATACGTTGTGCCCACATCGCTCTTTACTTAAGCAGCGCTATTGTGCTGCCTATGATATGCCCTGGGATTATTTATAGTTTATATGGAACGGATGGTTGTATAAACTATACAGGAGGCTCATTTGGTTGAAAATTGAAAGTTCTTGTTCTCTTTTAAAAGTCAAAAGTGATGGAGGGCAGCTAGCCCCTCCCTCCCCCCACCCTCAACTACCTCTTTTTTCACCAAACGCATCTGATTGAAATCCTGTGATAGTCGTTTTGTTTAAAATAGTCCAAAGAACATATAACTGTGATTCCATGGTTTTACAGAGCCCCCCAGAGCCCTGGGGCAAGGGTTTTAAGTTATGCCATGGAAGCATATAAGGGTTTTATGGAATGTGTGGTCTTATAAACTTCTGATGAGGTTATTTCGTTTGAAATTGGAAGCTATAGTGCTCTTTTTAAGAGTCAAAGGTGATTTGAGAGCAACCAGCCCCCCACCATTCCCCAAACACATCCAATTCACATTTCCCCAAACACATCCAATCAAAATTTTGAGATAGGAATTTTGTTCAGCATAGTTGAAAGGTCCAGCTATTATGTGTTCGAGGATGAACCCCCCCCCCCCCAAAGCCCTCGGGGCAAGGGTTGTAAGTTATGCCCTGGGGGGGATATGAGGTTTTTTTATTGAAAGGTTGGTCGTATATACTTCGAAGGAGGCTGCTCATTGGATTGGTAATCAGAAGTTCTAGTGTCCTTTTTAACAGTCAAAGTCATCAGAGGGTCCCCCCCCCTCCACACGTCGTGTTTTCCCGAAATGCATCCAATAGAAATTTTGAGATAGTCATTTTATTCAAAATAGTTGAAAGATAATATAACAAGGCTTTTGGAGTTTTTACAAACCACCAGAGCCTGGGGGCAAGGGTTGAAATTTATGCCCCGGGTATATTTAAGATTTTTATTGAAAGGATGGTTGTATAAGCTTTAAAGGTGGTTCATTTGGTTTAAAATTGGAATTTCTAGTTCCCTTTTTAGAGTCAAAAGTGATGGAGAGCAACTATCCCCCCCCCCCCTCAACTACCCCTCTTTCTTAAAGGTTGGAAATTTTCAGAATTTTTTTTTAATTAATCAGAGAAAGGCTGAGATGGCTTGGACACATTTTTCAGATGAAGGATGACGGATTGCTAAAGATATTCTCCTGGCCATCCATCCAGGGCCAAACGTAAAGCAGGTCATCTCCGAATGGGGTGGAAATAGGTCATAACGGGGGATCTAAAAGACATTTGAACTTCTTGGGAGAGGCTAAAGAAGAAAGCTTCGAATAGATTGGGATGGAAGAGAAGCGTGAAAAATTTACTCGTAAATCCTTCAGACAATGTATTTTAACTAGTGTAGTCTTTTGAATTCGCAATCCCCGTCCCCCTTCCACGCCCATCTCCAGCAGAAATCTCTTGAGTTTTGGGCTTTATTTTATTTGACTTATATTTTTCATAAAATTTGCCCTTGTTCTGTTTTCATTCAGAGTTGTATTACCTAAAACGTCACCCCGTCAAAAACATCCTGTAATGGTACCCGATCAGTTGTGTACACAGTAGGTTTTGGACCCTCGTCTAAAACGTTGACCTTCTAAACATACTGTAATTGTATCTGATCAGTTATTTACGTAGAGGGCATCGGACCCTCTTTTTAAATAAAGGCAATACTACAGTTTCCTTTGCTGACCTTTATTTTTCTTAGTATAATTATTCATATATTGAGTTTCATTTCTTATTTTGATATTATTTGAATATTATTTGTTACTATTATTTATTATTCATGTTATTCTGCTTTTCGTTCCTGTTTTTCTTCGTTTACCTAGATAAATTTATATTCTTATTGTCATGCTTAAGCTTACTGTCATGTTTCTGCGTATTTACTGTGTATGTCTGTTGATTAAGACTTAGAGATACAACATTTTCTATTTGATAACAGGGCAGTGTATCCCCTCTTTGGTACTATACAACACAATAACTAAATTGAATCGAAAACTACAACAACAATAATAAGAAATAAGCATACAACAATACTAACCAGCAGAGTCAGAAATTTTTTTTACACATCCTAGGACTATATTCACTCATTAGGATGAGGCATGGGCAGGAGACTATGAAAATCTAAAAACTACAAATTTTCTTAATCTTATTGATCCTACATCAAACACGAATTTTGCCGTTTTTGTTGTTTTGCAGTTTTTATTTACTTATTTCGGCTTTTTATAAGAAATAAAATAGAGTAACAACTAACAATAAGGAATGACGAAACTTTCCTATTTTCGTTAAAATAGCCCTCTCCTAGTGGTTTACTAATTTTTGTTTTAAAATCGGGAGGGATTCCATCATCTGGAATTTCATAACTTACGAACACTGTTCGTAAATCCAATTTAGTAATTTCTAGTTGTGTGATAAACTTGTAGGTTAAATGGTAATTATACAAAATATTTAGGCATTTCAAATGGTCTTAAAATTAATTTCAGATATAAATCTTTGAGTGACACTGAAAGACGTCGTCTTGAGCATGAGGAAGACCGATTGCTTTCAAACTTGCTTTATAATCTCACTGCCTTCATGGTAATGATGGAAGTAAATAGAAACGATATAAGAAAGCGTGTTCGTCGACTCCTGGGAAAATCGCATATAGGATTGGCATATAGTCAACAGATCCATGTTTTACTGGATAAGATTGATGACATGTCTGGTAACGATGTTGACATTCGTCCATTAGGTAAGTCGTTGACAGCTTTTATCTTAATAAATTAAACTTCCAAGATATTCAAGCTGAAGTTTTTACTTGAAGTTTATGGCTATTGTTTTAAGAGTGAAATTACGCATAGAATATGTACAAGTGTTTAAAATATTAATCCTAGATGTTATCTTGGCAGCTAAGATTGTCAGTTGAAAACTTGAAGAAAATATGTCCTAAAAACTTTCGAAAATTTCCTAGAGTAAAGTGTTTCGAGTCAATCTTGATGGGGCTTCCCAAATCCCCACATCTTTCTATTCCTACCTCTTAGCATGAAAACACTATGATGATTACCGATCAAGAATGGTGAAACTGAGAAAACTACTGGGATGGATCCTTAAACGACCCCTGGCATGTGGTTCAAATACAATAAATATAGTGTTGACAGTGAGGGTATTAGTTTCTACCTTCTCGTGCTGCACCTGAGAGTAGTAGGTTGAAATGGGGTCTTCTACTACTAATTTCAGTCACCAGCCAGCTACTAACCTTCCTGCTCAATGGCCAACAGCAAGACAGGGAACTTTGTGAAACATACTGCCGAGATTGGATGGATTAAAGCCAGTAATGACTACCAGAATAATTTCCGGAAGGTCAGTTCCCCTTGATATAATGGGATGCCAACCGTTGAACAAGTAAGATTCAATGAGGAGCAATCTGAAGTGGTAGAAAAAAGGTTCCCTTGCTAGTACCGGTGCTGAGGATCAAGTGCAGATTGCCACTGATGGGGGGTGAGTTGTGGTTAATTCTCTTTTGAGCGACCGATGTTGCCTGCCCAAGCCGGACTGAGAATCCTGAGATAGGGGAAAACAATGGAAGCCTCTGGCACTATAGAAGAAGGCTCTTCTATAAAAGAAAGAATAGATAGACAAGCCCTGTCTCAAAATACGACACCCGAGGGGGATCAATAGCCCAGTGGCTATTAGTGCTATGTATTTTTCTTAGATGTAGGGTCAGTGGGCCTTTGTGGCCTGAGCCTTGACTCAGTTTTACGAATCTACCCATGATAATAATAAAGCGTTGGGGATTTTTTTTTTCTGGCGAATCTTGGACATTCATGTTTGACCTACCAGTCGTGGCTCATCTCAATCCTTCTATGAATTCTATTTGGTTCTGTAAATTTGAAAAAAAAGCAGACACTGATGAATGAAATAAGGTTCGATGTGCATTAAACGTCGGTAGAAGGATTCGGGTATCATGTTTGTGCTACCAGTCACGGTTGACCTAAGGACTCTGCTTGACTGTTAAAGACAAAAATAATATCTACAATAACGGTAAACTGTTTAAATTTTTACGAACTTGGTGAAACAAACTGGACATTGTGGAGCGTTATGAATGGTAAAAGGCCTTTTCAAAATGGGGGATCTGAATTTAAAGAAAATACATGACGAATATTAAATTTGAAAAAATAATAACTGCTTTCCTCTTCTTCATCCATTATAGTAGGCAAGTGTCTTAATCTAACAATAACAAAAAAAATGTTATATTATAAAATAACAAGTGGGAGATATAATAAATACTTTTTGCTAATATCAGAAGAAAACCCTTTAAACATAAGGAAACTACTTGCTTTACTACTTGTTTTATCAAACAGTTCGTGGTAACGAACTGTAAGTAAGGAACGGCCCGGCTCAATAGTAACCGAAACTCCAAAAAACGTAATCTTTATGCCAGTAGATAGATCATAAGAATCAGAATTTAATGATGATTTCAAATATATTAGTTACATCAAGTTTAATCTTACCCAAGCTGAACCCCTAAGAAAATCTACCTTGTTTTCGAAAAAAGGGGGAAACAACCCCTAAAAGTCATATAACTCTAATGAAAAATCACACCATCAGATTCAGCGTATCAGAGAACCCTACTATAGAAGTTTCAAGCTCCTATCTGCAAAATTGTGGAATTTTGTGTTTTTTGCCAGAAGAAAGATCACGGATGCGTGTTTATTTTTTTTTTCCCAGGGGTGATCGTATCGATCCAGTAGTCCTAGAATATCGTGAGAGGGCTCATTCGAACGGAAATTAAAAGTTCTAGTGCCCTTTTTAAGTAACAAAAAAAATTGGAGGGCAACTTGGCCCCCTCCCACGCTCATTTTTTTCCCGAAGTCATCCAATCAAAATTTTGAGATAGCCATTTTGTTCAGCATAGTCAAAAATCTAATTAATATGTCTTTGAGGATGACTTAATCCCCCACAGTTCCCGGAGGAAGGGTTGCAAGTTATAAACTTTGCCCATTGTTTACATATAGCATTGGTTACTGGGAAGTATACAGGTGTTTTCAGGAGGATTTTTTTTCTAGTGGGGGTTCGGGGTCGGAGTTGGGGTTAAGGGGGAGGATCTTTCCATGGAGGATATTTCCTTGGGGGAAGGAACATTTTCATGAAGGGGCGCCGGATTTCCCAGCATTATTTAAAAAACGATCAGAAATTAAATAAAAAACAAGTTTTTTTTTCAACTGAAAATAAGGAGCAACATTAAAACTTTAAACGAACAGAAATTATTACGCATATTAGGGGGTTCGCCCTCTATTTAATATCTCACTCATTACGCTACAGTTTTTTAGTACTTTCAAAAGAGCTATCTATTCTAATTAACCAGTCTGTGTGATTCAGGGGTTTGTGATTCCAACAAAATTTGAAATCTAGCGTAAAGAGCGAGGTATTGACTAGGGAGCGAACTCCCTAATATACGTAATAAAAATATCCGAATATAGAAATTCGTTACGTAAGTTAATTCGTAAGTTACGTCAGAACAAAATTTCGAGAAAGCCAAATAGCCAAAAAAAGGAAAATTAATATGCGAATTTCGTTTTAATTATTCATGTACGGTGAGCCAAAATCAAAGCTGCATTAATTCAAAAACGTTCAGAACTTAACTAAAAAAAGCAAGTTTTTTTTAACTGAAAGTAAAGAGCGATATTAAAACTTAAAACGAACAGAAATTATTCCGTACATGAAAGGGACTGTCCCTTCCTCAACGCATCGCTCTTTACGCTAAAGTTTGACTCTGTCTCACAACATTATCTTTTAGCGTAAAGAGAGAGGCGTGGAGGAGGGGACAGCCCCTTTCATATACGGAATAATTTCTGTTCGTTTTAAGCACAGTATATATAATAGTAATTATATAAACTGTGGTTTTAAGTTTTAATGTCGCTCCTTACTTTCAGTTAAAAAAACTTGTTTTTTTTATTTAACCATAAATACTTTTGCTAATAGTAGAAAAAAGGTCCTTAAAAAGCAAACGACTGCTTGCCTTATTGATACTACAGCAAATATGTAATTAACAAAGGTTTTACCTTTACATGTTTGCCCAGTATAAAAAAAAAACCAGTAAAAACAAATTAAAGAATCACAGTTCTCTCAATAGCATTGGACGGTTTGCCTCCTATGTTTTTTTTTCTCTCTCTCTTTCGGCCGTATTGCGTTAAATTAAACATAAAAAAAAACAAGTTTTTCAATTGAAAGTAAAGAGCAACAGTAAAACTTAAAACGAACAGAAATTATTACGTATATGAAGGGGATTGCCTCTCCTCAACACCTCGCTCTTTACGCTAAAGTTTGAATTTCGGCCCAATTCTTTAAGAACGACCCCTGAAATGCAAGGGCCGTTTAATTAGAGCAATAAGACGCTTTTTTAAAAGTACTAAAAAACTTTAGTGTAAAGAGCAAGGTGTTGAGGAGGGGGCAACACCCTTCATATAAGTAATAATTGCTTTTCGTTTTAATTTTTAATGTCGCTCCTTACTTTCAGTTAAAAAAAGTTGTTTTTTTTTTTTAACAATAAATACTTTTGATATTTGTAGAAAAAAGGTCATGAAAAAGGAAACGACTGCTTGCCTTATTGATACTACAGCAAATATGTAATTAACAAAGTTTTTACCTTTACATGTTTGCCCAGTATAAAAAAAAACAGTAAAAACAAATTAAAGAATCATAGTTCTCTCAATAGCATTGGACGGTTTGCCTCCTATGGTTTTTTTCTCTCTCTCTCTCTTTCGGCCTTATTGCGTTAAATTAAATATAAAAAAAAACAAGTTTTTCAACTGAAAGTAAGGAGCAACATTAAAAATTAAAACGAACAGAAATTATTACGTATATGAAGGGGATTGCTCCCGCCTCAACACCTCGGTCTTTACGCTAAAGTTTGAATTTCGTCCCAATTCTTTAAGAATGACTCCTGAAATACAAGGGCCGTTTAATTTGAACAATAAGATGCTTTTTTAAAAGTACTAAAAAACTTTATTGTAAAGAGCAAGGTGTTGAGGAGGGGGCAACACCCTTCACATACGTAATAATTGCTTTTCGTTTTAAGTTTTAATGTTGCTCCTTACTTTCAGTTGACAAAACGTGTTTTTTTTATTTAATTTCTGATCGCTTTTTAAATAATCCTAGGAAATCTGGCCCCACCTCCACATAAAAATCTCCTCCTCGCGGAAATATTCTCTAGACAATTCAATCCCGGTGAAAATTTACCCAGGGCAATTACTCTTAACCACTCCGCGCGTAAAATTGAGATGGAAAAGAGAAAGCAAGACATATAAAAAATAATTTTGTATAAGAATTCTGGACAATTCCCCCAGTGCATAATTTCCCCTGTGCATAATTTCCGCCGACAAGTTCACCCCTTGGAAACTCCCCTCCCCATGGAAAATTCCACTGTGGAAAAACCCTGAGCAGAAAATTTGTCGCCCCCCTCACTCTAAAATGTATGCATACTTCCCAATAACAAATACAATGCGTAAGCAATGAGCAAATTTTATAACTTAAAGCCCTTTCCCCTGGGCCTGGGGGGGGGGGTCATGTTATACCCAAAGGCATAGTTACTGGGCCTTTCCACTATGATGAACAAAATGGCTATCTCAAAATTTTGACCGGACGTGTTTGGGGAAAAAGCGGGGGAGGGGGCCTAGTTGCCCTCCAATCTTTTTGGTCACTTAAAAAGGTCACTAGAGCTTTTTATTTCAGCTTGAATGAGCCCTCTCCCAATATTCTAGGACCACTGGGTCAATACAATTACCCCTTGGGGAAAAACAAATAATAATAAATAACGCATTCGTGATCTTTCTTCTGCCAAGAAAACAAAATTCTACATTTTTGCAGATATGAACTTGAAACCTCTACAGTAGGGATCTCTAATACGCTGAATCTGATGGCGAGATTTTCATCAAGATTCTATGACTTTTCTATGACTCTTTCATTAAGATTCTGGTGTGATTTTCATTAATATCACTAGGCTTTTATGGGGTGTTTCCCCCTTTTTTCAAAAATAAGGTAAATTTTCTCAGGCTCGTAACCTTTGATGAGTGAGACTAAACTTAATGAAACTAATATATTTGAAGTCAGCATGAAAATTCGATTCTTTTGTATATATATATATATATATATATATATATATATATATATATATATATATATATATATATATATATATATATATATATATATATATATATATATATATATATATATATATATATATATATATATATATATATATATATATATATATATATATATATATATATATATATATATATATATATATATATATATATATATATATATATATATATATATATATATATATATATATATATATATATATATATATATATATATATATATATATATATATATATTGGTATCAAAATTCCGTTTTTTAGAGCTTCGGTTACTATTGAGCCGAGTTGCTCCATACTTACAGTTCGTTACCACGAACTGTTTGACTAATTGTTGTAGACGAGGAGCTCGTTTGAACTCTAGTTATAAATTGGATTACCCTTTCTAAGGGACAAAAGCAATCAAAGGGCAGCTTACCACCCCTTCAACTCTCCCTGTGACCCGCAACCCGACATGGCTTCAGACCAAAATTTCAAAACTTTAATCAAGATAGTTTTTTGTCTGAAAATATACCTTTGGGATTGATATTATAAGTGCAGTTTTAGTCTGTAAAAGCTCAAAATTATGCGAATTGGCCGTATAAAACAGAGGCTTTATTCCATTCTGAAACTAATGGTATTACTTTCTGTTTTCAGAAAAAGTCCATACACTAGATTTGCATGACGATGACCGCTGTGAGGCCTAACTCTCCCCCCTCCCCTCAAAGCTATTCTAAATCGAGTAAGCCAAATTAGATAACGCTCATTTATCAAAACCGTTTAATCAAAGTTCAGTGAGAGACAAATTCAATTAAAGTCAAATCACCAAAAGTTGGTAAATTAGGTAAGCTCAGCTAAATAGTTTAATGAATTACTGCTAATTGTTATTTTGAATAAATGTTTCAAAAATCACTGAATTTTGTAATAATAATCAATGTAGAGTAGAATATTTTTATTTATAACACATACATAAATAAATGTCACAAACAGCGCACATACCTGGTGGCATACTTTAGCGCTGAAAATATTGCCAACGAAAATACACACCCATTTTCTAACTAAATTTTACAACAACGAAAAAGAAAACCCTAATGAACAAAATGCTTAGCTTGTCATAAGATATTTATTCACCAGTCTTAGAAAATGTCGCTTGTTGCTGCACTCTCGAAACTGATGCTGGAATTGAGTTCCAGATTTTTTTGCCCAGTGTGACGGATGCTGAATCCCGCTCTCGATGTCGGGCGAATTTCGTACGAAAATTCTGAACGATGCGTAGTAGGATAATTCTGAAATTGAGAATTAGTTGGAGAAATGCCGGAAAAATTTACAGGTGAATTACTATATTGATAATCGTGACAAATACTAGAGATCGAAATTAAATGAAGTTGGTCCAAAGAAAAAATTCCTGAAGTTTCATATAGGTCTAACTGAAGATCTGCAATCAACATTAAAAAGAATCCTCATTGCTTTATTCTGAAGTATTTGGAGAGATTTGAAAACAGACGAAAAGGTAGATGACCAAACCGCCATGCAATTGAGCATATACGAATGGGCAAAAGAATAACAAATAAATTTTAGAATGACCTTAGGAAAGAAAAGACAAAAATGAGTTAGCAAGCCGATATTTCATGAAGTTTTTAACGACAGTGTTTTTACATATTTATGAAACGTCAAATTTTCATCTAAAATAATCCCATGATATTTGAACTGATCTACCCGTTTTAAGTCAAGACCATTCACGAAAAGAGAGAAGCTATCTGACACTACTGATCTAGTTCGCAAAAATAGCATATATTGGCATTTTTTTTCATTAAGAGCTAGTAAATTCCTTGAATACCAATCAGATACAGTTAGTAACGTACTTTCCAGGTTCTGGAAAAGAACTAAGTAGAGTTTATGGTATACATATATACAGTTTATGAGTAGAGTTTAAGTAAGCCCGCATTTATGGTATGTATTTAACATAATAAACATAGTATATATCATATAATATATGTAAAATCTACATCATATAAGCCTCAATTGTGTATGTTTTGTTTAAATAAAAAAATACTTGCACATATAACGTGAAAATTGTTTATTTTTATCTATTTTTCTTTTAAGTTACGTATTTAGTAATTCTAATAAAAAATCAACAAGATATAGGATAGAGAATAAGATTAGTTTGAGATCAAGTTGGTTCTTATTGCGGTTTGGTTCTATCTTCGTTTCGAAACTTTAAAAAAAGAAAGAAAAAAGAGCAATAGCCTACTGTTTCAATAAATCTTGCCGTGACGGTATCCCCTGTTGATGCAAAGTGTGAAGCTGGACCCTTATGACTTTGTTAGAAATGTGTACAACAGCTTGCCATATAGAATATAAAACAAAATTATTCTATATAGAATACAGAATAAAAATACTGTTTATTAGGTTCCCGACAGTTGTATCGCCAATCATTTACGGTTCATGTTGGCACTGGGCCAGAAGGGGAGCTAAGATTTCTTGAAGTAAGAGACGATGGATTGGTTCTTCGAGCTTTGAGTGGAGCCATTGTGGAGCGGTGGTGGTTCGAAAGGATTGTTAATATGACATATAGTCCTAAAACTAAAGTGTTGTGCATGTGGAGGAGGAATGGAGAACAAACACAATTGCACAAATATTACACAAGAAAGGTCTGTTTTATGTTTTTGTTATTATTTGACTAAGGGTAAAGTAATGAAAGTCAGCAGTGCACCAAGGAATTTTATGACGATCCCAGATCCTTACCTTGAGCTGAATTATTTCTACAGCATAGATTATATGCAATGAAACCAGGGGCGGATCCAGGATTTTTTTAAGCGGGGGGGGGGGCAAAATAGTCTGATCCGATAAAAAAAACTTTTAGGGGGGAGCAAAATAGGCTGATCCGATAAACTTACGTTAGGGGCAAGTTTAATTAACGCAAACTTGAGTTAATTAAGTAAATTACACTACTTTAGACTATGCTAGGGGGGGCGCTTCCTCCCCCTGGATTTATCACTGAATGAAACTCACAATGCAGTGCTCCTTTGTATATATGTCACATATTAACAAACTATATCTGAGCATATTATAGATGGGGAATATATTCATCAAAATATAAAAATATTCTTAGATTATTAAGATGGGGAAAACAGGAAGAATGGACAAAAATTGTTGCTTTTCAGTCCTTGCACAAAATATCTATAAAACTAACGCAAATAGACTGAGGAGCTATAATTGTTGGTCCTTTTATCATTTAAATAGATTTTCATTGCTGTATCAATATAGTTTTTGTCCGGTTTTTATATTTTTTAGTTCGTCTAATGTTGTTTTTCATTTTTCTTTTCTACTATGTATATATATTCTCCATCATTTTTAAGTATTTATATGTTTAATTTGTCGAATTTTAGCAACAACCTTCTAGTACCGAGTGAAAAAAAAAAACATTGAGATTGAAAAAAAAAATAACATTAAAAAATTTGCAACTTAAAAAATATTGATCTTTTTCTCAATTATGACATTTTTTCGAACGTTTCGTTCTCCTCAAAAAATTTATGCTATACTTATTATGCAATCAATTTTATTTATTCCCTTCAATGGATATTTACTTACAAAAATAAAAAATGGTTTTTCGTAGGTTGCTGCTGGCACACGCAGATGATGCATAGTGTATGTCTGTTTTTGTTTGATTTAAATATGCTTTAATTTTCTTTTTTACTTTTTTTCATATTTACAGCTAATTTTAAATGTAGTCAATTTAAGTTTCGTTTAATCTTTACTTTAAATTTAGATTTGTTTAATTAGGTTTAATTTACTTCTGTTATACTTAATTTTGCTTTTGATAAATTAGATGATAGGTCCACTGACCATCGTTCCACTCAGCGCGGCCTTTGATGCATTCGAGGCACAAGTTTGCCACTTGTTTTCAAATTAAATTGAATAGTCATTTTTTTATGTTTTATTTTTATTTCTTATTACTTTTTTTTCAAAAGGCGGCCTTAATTTCTTTTCAATGTTATATGACTTTTACTCAGCATTGTCAAATAAAATAGCATTATGAAATATGAAAGGCAGAGTTGCTAGTAAATGTTTTCGTTTTGTGTCCAAGTTATCCTGATTAGAATATCTAAGGACGGGAATATATACTTATTTCATGAAATCTTTTTTATAATGGGATTTTTGCCCATAAAATACGAAAGTATCTGTGTCTATTAAAAAAAGCACTAAAGATCCAGTGGTAGTATGGTATTCGAAACTATTTTCTGGTGGAATAATATAAAGATGTTTCACTAATAACAGCGAGTTTACTGTCGGAAAATTAACAATCCAAAGTTATTAAACTGATATGATAATTTTATGAAAAAATTAAGATTTTGAAAAATAAGTTTCAAAATAAGTTTTTGCCTCGTTTCTGAAGATGCTTGGACTTGGTGTCCAGTTCTTGTAGTTGCTATTTGTCAATGGTGACATCAAGCATGTCTTTGTTTTACTAAATTTCATTACAAATATTGACAAAAGACTATTCGCGATTCAATAAGAGATAAAAGATAGTAAAATACCGAAATTGATCCGTTTTATTGTTCTGATTTATTGTCATAAAATTACTGCAAACCCAAGTCAATTTTTTCAATTTACATAAATTATGACTGCTATTAAACGTATTTTTGTACCAATTTAGTGCTTAAGAGGTCACTACTGCAAACAACAAAAAATCTGAATTCTCGAACTTGGGTCTGTTGGTAAATACGCTCAAAGTCAAAATGCATCAAATAGTTGACATGTGTATTTGATAGGCTTGATGTCTGTGCTTTTTAGGGGCTGCTTACGCTTGAGCGGAACTAGGTACAATTGACGCGAAGTAGTTGGTACAATCAGCTAAAAAAAAAAAATTGTTGTATTCCTTGGAGCATGTAAGAATCTTGGATAAAAATTTTCATAATGGATTAAGTATAAAATATGTACGTGACACTAATACCCACAAAGACTAAACCAACAGATCGACAAAATGGTTCAAGCACTTATTTATAGCAAATTTGAAAATGCTCAACATGGAAATGATGAGCAATTTCAGTCCCCAACAGGCGTGACCAACGCCAGATGGTAGAGTCTTTTTTTCTCTTTGGAATTTCGTGTGGTTATTACCTATATAGAAAATATCTTATTTCATATTTTATGATAATTAGCTTGTGTGTATATCAACGAAATAAATGTTTTAGATATTTGTGTAAAACAAATAATGTTTTTTTTTTATTCTTATACCTTTATTAAGCTAACAGAAGCATATTAACAAAAAAAAGATTAATCCTAGTTATTAGTTTAAAATGAACTAAAAACACATGTTTTTTAATATATTATATAAGATGAATGTTTTATTTCTAGTGTAAATTACTGTACCAGTCTATACAGGAAGCCATGGAGAGAGCAGCGGCTAGAGGAGCCGGGTCTCGTCCTGGAGCTGAATTGGGTGGAGAATTCCCGGTGCAAGATCTAAGAACGGGTGAAGGTGGACTCCTCCAGGTAGCCTCTTAAGTTCTGCTACAATTTTTGTTTTATGTACTTCCCGAGCAAAAGTAAAAATAAGAAATGGCTCGTTTTCTTACTACTAATACTAACTACTAACAACTCACCACAGCACCAAGCCACCTCAGGCCAATACAGCTACGCACGCTCCTCCTCCCTCTCAATTTATTCAAAGCCTCCCTTTTTACACCCGCCCATGAAGTTCCCATTTCCTTCAAATCTTTCTTTATTACGTCCTCCCACCCCAGACGAGGACGACCTGCTTTCCGTTTAGCCCTAGACGGTTGGCCGAAAAGAACAATCTTCAGAAATCTGTCATCCTTCATCCGCACAACGTGCCCTAGCCACCTCAAACTTTCTTTCATTATAGCCCTAGACAGAAAAAAATAAACAGGCATCATCTCTTATTCAGATCAATTTTACGTTATATTTTATGTTAAAATAGTAAATTCACTTTTAAGTATCGTAACAGTTGCCGAATATTTTTCAAATACAAGGGGGGCGGGATCTGAGACTTTCATCAACTGTCTCAATTATCACTGGTAATTTTCTGTCAGTACGTGAAAATATTGCTTTTATCTAACGAACTTTCCTATTAACGTTTCGCGGAAATGTAATACTTGAGCAGGAATTTAATAATTGGGCCTTCAAAAGCAAACCACAGGATAAATACACTACAAAACCACCCAAAAAGAACAATTACAAAACTAAAAAACACAAAACTTGTCCACGGTTGTTTCTTAAATGAAGGAATTGCCAAGTTTTATTCTCTTTTGAGTATTTTTTATTTTACAATCAAAATGATCAACATTTTCAAAGATTTTCAACATTTTCAAAATAACCCACAAGCATGCACCACTATGATTAGATGTGTAATCAAGAAGTCACAAGAAATACTCCTAACATAAATTGCACAGACAAGCTACGGAAACATAGATTTAGTTTTTTTTTTTTTTTTTTTTTTACAAAAGTATTATTTTGATATTTTTTTTAGATACCTTTTTGTGTTTGCTTTTCAGCTGATTGGCATTTGAAGAAGAGACCCTGTTCACTAAAAGAATAATTTTTGAATGACGTGGGATATACTATGTCCTTAAATCAGCCAACCTTTTGTGAAGATAGTTGTTCTTTAAGCTTTCCATGACCACACCCTTCCCCTCCCCTCGAAAATTGGGATTTACTTAATTGTTTTTAAAAGGGTTATTTTAAAGAAAGTAATACACTTAAGAATATTTATAATTACGGTCTTTCAAAGTAGTAATGAATATTTACCGTACACAATTGGACCCCAGAATTCTTCTATGGAAAGGGGAGGGCAAAAGTTAAAGTACTTTTCTATATATTTTTTGAAAGAAAATATTCTGTTTTCATTGATTTTATTTAATTTTTGGTTTAGGACTAAGTCTTAGGCACGAAAAAACGCGGTTTGCACAATTCGGCAATCTCGGCTTAAGTACAGGCAAAAATTCACTACCAAGCTTCAAAATGCTTCTGCTAAAAACGGGCGAAGAATTGTCAAAGAGGCTACACTGTCGTCTAAGGAAGCTTCAGTTCCTTCCCTAAAAATCCACGACGATGCAATCATCCCAGATCCACTAGCCAAGAGCAAAGCTCTTGCTAAGCATTTACCAAATTCTCAAATCAGGATGACGTCGGTTAAGAAGTTCCCGATTTTCCTGATCAAACCGATACTGTCCTTGATCGTGTAAACTATTCCGCTCATAAAGTCCTTCCCATTCTTTAGCGTCTTTATGGGACCAAACACTCAGGTTCTGACATTATAAGTATGTTCTCTTGAAGTCCTGTAGTGCTGAATTAGCTAGACCTTTCTCATTGCTTTTTCGGGTGTCTTTTCGCTCTGAAACCTCTCCGCACACATGGAAATCTGCCCATTTCATTTCTGTATCTAAATTAGATGGCGATTCAACGAGTTTAGACTCATATAGGCCTAATAGTCTCCTCTCCTGCATTTGGAAAGTTTACGAAAGTGTTTCCAATCATATACTTTATTGGTACGTGGAGACAATTGAGCTTTTAGACGACCTCCAAAAAGGATTTCGACGGAAACGCTCAGTGCTCGACTGCCTTATGGCTCAGCACCAGGGCTGAATCAAACTTCTACCAAACAATATGACATCAGGTTATTGTCATTCGTCATCACTAAATCTTGTGCCAGAGTAAAGCATCGCAGCTTAGTAATTAAAATTTGTGTCCGTGGACGTCTGTTTTAACTATTGTGTCTGTGTACGTCTGTTAAAAGTGATTGACAGCTTTCTTTCTGATAGTTCACTGTGGTTTATTCTTGATTTGAGCTCTGTTCCCATGAATACCCAATAAAGTAAGGCGTGCCCTAGGCTAGTGTTTTAACACCTACACTATTCCTTCTCTACGTAAGTGACATGGAAGACAATTTCGTAAGTCCTTTGTATCGCTTTGCCGACGACACCATGACACACATAGCCATCCCAAAACGCGAAGACACAACCCTTGTCCCTTGCCTCTACAGCCGGATCTTTAGGAAATTGAAAAGTGGTCCGATTCATGGATGATCAATTTCAATAAGCCGAAAACAAAGCAGCTGTTGATTTCCCGATCGAAAATGCCACACATACACCCCAACTTCATCTTCACGGATGAAGCTATGAAGAAGGCGAACGAGCTTCGTCTTCTCAGAATCCACTTCTCAACACATCTCAATTAAAAAACTCTCGATCTGGCGAGAAGCTCACGTGCAAGAAAGCTGGGAATCACTCTTTACTGCAAAAATCTTCTACCACCTAGATCGATCATCAAACTTTACAAGTCTTGCATTAGAACTATCGCCGAGTATGGATGCCCGTTGTTTATTGGTGCTCCAAAAATGTTGTTGGCACCACTTCAGAAGACCTAGAATAGGGCCAATAGGGCAGGTTCAGTCATTCCCTATGACTCTCCAGCCCCAGTCTGTTAGTAAAAGGTTTGACGCAGCGTTGATGGCTGTTTTCTACAAGTGCATAAATTCATATCCTTCTCTAGAGCTTTCTCATACTACCCCCCCCCCCCACTGTTCAATCGACAGGATAGATACGGAGAGCAAAGCATTTTGAGAACAGCTTCATTCGAGATTGTACTTTGATTTGGAAACGTCCTTCCTGGACGTTAAGCCTAAAGGTTTCACTGTCGACACCTTCAAAAGAAGATTCAATAGTCATATAAAGTCTCGTGACGGAGAGATGTAAAAAGACTAAATACAAATGAGACATCTAAATATACCTGGTGCCGCGGATTTACAAAAAAAAGATAAAACAAAGGGAAATTTTTATCCTTTTAACTTCTCTCCCTATTGAAATTATAAATTGTGTATAATTTTGTTTTAATTTAACTTCTCCTTTTGCCAGTTTTCCTGGAAACTATTAGTTTGGTATTCCAATTTAATAAAACGGGCCACGCTTTTATAATACGCATAATAATGTAATAATTTACTTTTACCCTCTTTCATTACATTATAAAAATCCACTAGAGGAGTATAAAAAGAAACAAAAAGAAGGAAGAAAAAAACAAAACAAAAAACAAACAAACAAACAAAAAAGAAAAAAACTCTAATAATTAACGACGATTCAGTGTATATGACAATAACATTTCTAACGGAGAAAGAAAAACAACTAGAAACTTAAATCAACTCTAAGAAACAGGAACTATCAGTTTACGCAACCGCATATAATAGATTGTTAAGCAGAAAGTTTGACATATTCTTACACCGGTCTTCAAAATAAGCCGATAACTCCTTCATTTTCACACATATATCAAACGCATGGTATTTTTTATTAATGTATGAGTACAGGAACCACAGAGGAATACCAATAAAATACTTAGCATATTAGTAAAATTTGACCTTAAATTTTTTTCTTATTGATTATTGAGGAGAGATTCCAAAATGGAATTATGAGCACATGGAGTGCAAACATGAAATTTTCTTACGATAGGGGAGGAGAGCTGAGACCACAGAACAATCTTTGTAGGTTTTTTCTATAAAGAAATTCGATTTTTAATCATATCTTCTAAAGTTTTCTAGTTATAAAACAGATACATAGCTGATCATCCTACTCCCTTTCTCCTTTTTAGTTGTACAAATAGACAAGTCTTCTCCAGTTTTTATCGAGCTTTTTTGTTTCAGGTTTGTCTGGAGGGAGTTGGCCTGCTGTTTGTCGACAGTAAGGTAATTCCTTTTCTATGTTCTGCACTTTTATGTCTTTCTTTCTCTCAAGGACCTTCTCAAAATTCCTTCATATTTTTTCTACTTTTTCTAGCTATATTTCTTAAGCAATAAAACTTTTTTAATTTTGTATTTTGCATGCCTTTTTCAACTAACTTGAAAATTTAAGTGTTTTACTCATCTTCTAAAAATCGAAGGAGCTTTCGAGGTGGTCCTTGCCACGTGTTGTGGTGTTAAACCACATTTTTTTTTTTTAAAGAAATGTAAACTGAAATTCTTTTTTTTCTTTTTTCCGGTTGTCTTCCTGTTGGATCATTAGGATTATGAGGTAAATTTATTCGTTGCTATAGTTTGTATCTTCTATAGCTAATTGTAGTTCTTTTGTAACCCCCTTGTCAGATGGGGGAAGGTCTTTGGTTAACTGTCACAGTGTCTTTCGCGGCACCCCACTTGATATCCCCTTTGTTTGACCATCTCCAAAGTTTCATACCTAGCTTGATGCATGTTCTTACCTTGTATGACTAACTATCTTTTCTTCTTTCTTGGTGTTAAAGCTTTGCTCTAATGGTCGAAAATGGGTCGTTCCAAGAAACAAAATTTATTAGAATTTTCTTTTCTTTTTTTTTAAGAAAGATTCATTTTTAAGCTGTACCGTATTATAATTTTGAGCAATATTCAGGAAGATCTGGCTGAGGAATTCAGGCAAGTACACATAATGGTTTTGTCCTTGTTTGGGGGAGAGGGGACCTCTCAGCGAGGATGGATCTCTCTCGGGGGAGTTTGAAGGGGGTGGGGGTGCTCTTTACGCTAGATTAAATTTCCACGGAGTTCTCCGTGAGGGGGAGGGGTATATTTCATAGAGGGTGAACCAGATTTACCGGCATTATTTGAAAAATGAACAGAAACTATTCCATATATGAAGGGTTGCCCCCTCCTCAATACCTTGCTCTTTACGCTAAGGTTTGAATGTTTGTCCTAATATTTTAAGAGCGTCTACTGAAACAGGGGGCCCTTTAATCAGAACAGGATTCTTTAATTGCTAACAGCTTTAGCGTAAAGAGCAAGGTATTGAGTAGGGGGCAACCCTTCATATATGTACTAAATCTGCCAAAACTAACATGTAAATTTTGTTTTTATTTTTCATATACGGTGAGCCAAAATCCAAAATAGTTGAAAAACGTTTCGAAATTAAATATAAAAAAATAGTAAGGTAACTGAAAGTAAGGAGCAACATTAAAACTTAAAACGAATAGAAATTAATCCGTATATTAAAGGGGCTGTCCCCTCCTCAACGCATCGTTCTTTACTTAAGTACTATTGTTTTAAAAAGTAGAGTTGTTACAAAGAATCAAACTTTAGCCTAAAGAGTGAAGCGTTGAGGAGGGGACAGCCCCTTTCATATTCGGAATAATTTTGTTTTTTTTAGTTTTAATGCCGCTCCTTACTTTCAGTAAAAAAAATCTTGTTTCTTTTTATTTAATTTCAAATTAGTACCGAACTTAATTCCACAGATTTGATATGGATACATAATATGTTGCTGAGTCTGATGTATCAATGAATGACATTTCAAACTCAAACTCAAACGAATTTATTATCGAACCTCTTTCACGGTCATACCGATCAGTGACAGTTCTTGTCACATTAAAAGATAAGGCACTAACCATGTTGTCACAGCTATTGCCATCGTCATACAAATTTATGCGCAACTGAAAGAAATATTAGTTAAATAACGAAAATAAAAATAATATGAACAGACTCAAATAAAACCCAAAATATTTAAATTTCTAACTGTCTGACCAAAAAAAATAAACAAAAAATCAAATTAAAATAAAAAAAACACTTTAAAATCGACAACAAATAAAAAGAATAACGAACTAAAGCAAATATATATGTACAGTTATATACATTTGGGAAACCATTTGATGTTTGTTAGTTATCTCTCTCAATTCAAAACACATCATTAACGTTGAATCAGTGTATTCATTCTAACCTAGTAATGTTAAAATGCAATAGCCTGAAAATGAATATGACACTTAACGCGATTTGACTTTTGAAGCCTACATTTTCTGAAAACAAAAATAGATCATTTCCTGGGAATTATTAGCATTTATTATTCGCCCCGAAGCTCAAGTGACTATGGAATTGCATGAATTACCATCATTGCCTCTTTTACTAAGTATGCTCCTAGCTCAAGTAATCCTATTTGTGATATTGAGCAATAAAATTTGATTAAGAGTTACAAATAGGTTGTAAAACCAAATTGGTTAAGAAATATCTAAGAAAAATGTAGAACCAATAAACGAGGAAAATTTTCGTTTAATAAAAACGGAGAATAAAGTAAAATTCCTCGGTTACCTTTTTTTGCACATTTCTTTCATTTCTCTAAATAAAAAATTCCTCCTTCATTTACTTTTTTTAAGTTTGTCTTTTTGTTTTGTTTTTTTGCCTATTATTCTGTTTAGTATTTTTTTTTTCTTCGTCCTACACTGAGGACGGCCGAAATATTTGCAGTAGTTTTTACTGACTGAAAATTTTCCTTGTTTATTCGTAATAAACCATTTCTGACAAATTTTAAAAGAAAAAAATGCTCTTAATGCGGCCAACTTTATTAGTATTAAGAGGAATAATTGGGGAACACAGGAAGGGTAGGGTAGGAAGGGTAGTAAGAAGGGAATCTTAAGGAAGGGTAGTAAGAGGTATCATATATAATACCTCTTGCGGGTTACATATTCACAATTTGCGTTGATGTAAAATAGTTTCAACTAAGATCTTTGAAATATCTTGGCTGTCAGTTAGAAAAAGTCTATCGTTAGAAGTCCCATTAAAAGGTGGATTAACATAAGATTTTAATGCTTAAGCTCTTGTGATTTCGAGGAGAGAAACAAGTGCTCATGTGGAAGTAAGCTAAAGAAAAAAAATCTAATTCTGCACCAATGCTGTATTGTTCAACAAATGTAGTTTATTCTACTTTCATACTACCGTAGCTTTCATAGAAAACTCTTAGTTCTTATAAATAATAATATCAAAGTATTTTTTAGCCTCAATTATTTAGCTTATATAATTTGAGTCTATTAAAAATAAATTAACAAAAATGGTAGCGGAAAAGAGGATTATATGAACATAAGTAAAAGGCTAGACAAACTCTGCGGCCGAAAAATTAGCCATGATCTCTATCATCTTTCCTCCATTTGTCTTCCTAAAAACCAGCTAAAGTGGTCTTTTATTATTTAAAAATATGTTTGATTAATGATAAGCCTTCCAACCACGCACGACTGGGGAGTAAGAAATAGAGGTTAAAGGCGTTAGAACTTCTCTTTTCTTACTAGGGAAGAATGGAGGTCAGTGAGCCATAAAATATATCTCATTTTCAATCTTCTTCTTACCCCATTATTTAAAAACACTTATGAATAAACTCATCAGCGTAAAATAGGCGAATCAAAATTCAGTCTTCTGTATATTCTGATTAGTGATAATCATAGGGCTAAACGGAGGAATAACCATAGGGCTTTCCGGCCAACCGTCTAGGGCTAAACGGAAAGCAGGTCGTCCACGGTTGGGTGGGAGGATGTCGCAAAGAAAGATTTAAGGGAAACGGGATATATCTGGAGGATGTAGAGAGGGAGGCTTTAAATAGAGTAGGGTGGAAGAGGAGCGTGCGTACCTGTGTTGGCCCCAGGCGGCTTGGTGCTGTGGTGAGTTGTTAGTAGTAGTAGTAGTAGTATACAATCAGAATATATTGAATATTTTGGACATTAGCCTAATGAGTTATGTAGTTGGGCATTCGGCAATACACACAATTTTTTTTCGACGAGTTTTTTTGTCGGGTAGGGATGAAGTTTTGAAAAAAGTATGATGCTCCAGAGTAGTAATTCCGAAATCTGAACTACTCAATACTCGCTCCACCCTCTCGCCATGTTCAGAGCATCACCATTTAATCCCTTCAATGAGGCTCCAAATTCTTTACAAAAAAAATTCTCAATGCCTCTTTTCAACCTCTTTGAGAGGGTCCTGCTTTTTATTGGTCCAGCTGGATTGCCAAAAATCGCGATTAAAAAGCAAAAAGACCAGAACAGAGCAAGAGCAAAGCAAAATATAACCATCTGAACTGCTCTTTCATTGTAGTTCTTAACAGTTGAATCGGCTCACAAGTCTAATTGGTCGTTTTCTGTGTTAGTTTGTTTTTTGTTTTGTTTTGCACCATTAGTTTTTGTCCTATTGACTTTATTGATTGCTATTTTTTCTGTTGCCTTTGTGTGTTGCTGTAGACTAAAGCTAAATGTAAATGGATGATGTTGAATTTTTTATGTTTCGTCCATTTTCTGCCTTTGAATGTTTATGTAAGTTTGATTTTACAAATCAAAATTTTATTTTGATTTTTGCACATCAAAATGTAAATTTAATAATGATGATTATATAATAAGATGAATGGCAAAATAAACAATTATGTAAATCTGTAAATTTATACCAATACCATGGAAATAATTGTTCCACAAAATTAGGATAAACATCGCAATCATCTTTGACTTTTAAAATTAGTTTAACATTTTGAAGTTTGGAGAATCATCTAAATTTTGAATACTCTACTTTAGAGAATTTACATGGTTTAAAACACTGACTAAGCTCTGCCGTTTCTTTAATGACCTTGGAATAAGCTCTAAGTAGAGTAGAGTAGAAGAGTAGAATATTTTAATTTATAACACATACATAAATAAATGTCACAAAACAGCGCACATGCCAACGTACGCATAAAAACAGAAGAACCAGGAAACAACATAGAATCTGAAAAAAGAAGAATTATTCCAAAACAATAGAAAGAAACGTAAAATAACATATAAATAAAATATTAGTGTAGTGATCTACATGGTTTAAAACACTGACTAAGCTCTGTCGTTTCTTTAATGACCTTGGAATAAGTTCTAATACAGCTACGTTGGAGCATGGTCCAACGTACGCATAAAAAACAGAAGAGCCAGGAAACAACATAGAATCTGAAAAAAGAAGAATTATTCCAAAACAATAGAAAGAAACGTAAAATAACATATAAATAAAATATTAGTGATGTCAAGGGATTGTATTTTTGGTGAATCGTGGAGAATCGGTTAATCTCTTTCATTGATAAATTATTGTAAATTATGACCTTCCTATAAGTATATTTATTAATTGCAGATGAAACGTTTCTTGACGGAGGTGTTATGAAAAATTCTAAAATGGTAAATGAGAATTAACGTCATTTTGACTAGTCAACCTCCAAATAACTTAGATTTTGACTTTTTAAGCTTACTTTAAGGTTTTTCAAGCGTATAACTGTCAATTATCTAGCAGCTTGTGTATTTTTAATGATTCTATTTATTTATTTTTATTTATTTTATTTTGATATTTATATTAAAATAAAAATATATAAAATTTATTAAAATGATAAATATATTCATATTTATTTTTATTTATTTGTTTATTAAAATTTTATATATTAAAATTACCAAGGACAACGAAAATGAAATCTGAGTATTTGAATTCTTGATAAATGCAAAGATTGTTTTTTAGATTCAATCGGGTTTTATTGATATAAATAGAAATAAATAAACATAATTTATACTTGTCTTTGCAAGAACGCAGATTGAGTCCTTTAAACTTAACAATTCCTCATAATCATGCGTTACGGGTCTTTGTGAAACTTACACAATATATATGAATGAAAATTGAAAAAATAGGGAATTCATTTTTTAATGAAAAAGAACTCCATATGCAGTTACGCAGTTTTTGGCACCAAATTTAAAAAAAGAAACGCGTGTGAAAAATAAACCAAAAAGAATAATATGGCACCAAACACCTTGAGAAATTGTAACTTTCCTTTGAAAGTGTAGTTGTCTTTGGGACCACATAAGTTCATAAGTTCATAAGTTTATTAATCCACATTCACAAACAAATATATAAATTAAACAACACTTTCTCGCAGGAGAAAACCTGGGAAAGTTTGCGGTTTCGCTAAAGTCCATGTAACTACTTACCTATTAACTCGACTTTTTGTATATATCTATATATATATATATATATATATATATATATATATATATATATATATATATATATATATATATATATATATATATATATATATATATATATATATATATATATATATATATATATACATATATATATATATGAAAAAAAAATGATAAATAAGTAAATAACTGAATTAAAAATAATAATAACAAATCCACAGAGTGTTAATGTTTAAATTATAACAGAAGAAAAGCGTTGTCAGTTCTAAATAGTTTTTGCTTAGTAGTTTTACAAGTTTAATTAGTTGAAAACTAGTTTCACGGTTCAATGTGGCAACATTGACGAAAATGGGGTATTGCCTTAAAAACTTCATAATCTTAAGGCAACCCAAGACCTTACAAGAACAGCCATAATGGCCTTTTCCAGGCACGATTATCATAAGATGGGTCCAGGAAACCAAAAAATGTTTTTATTTTCATGTCATTGGCATTTAAAGTTAAACGTCAAATTTTTAGTAAATTTCAACTTAGTATACTAATCAATTACTGTTGTTTTAACACAGGGCTTGAGGGATGGAATAAACTTCAAAGAAATAATTTTTACAACATGAATCTTTACTTAGAATCTACGTTGGAGACAACATTCCTTTAAAAGAACAAAGGGGTGTATTGGAAATTTGCTGTCGTAATTGTATTATACTTGATATATGGAATAGAACATAATTTATTATAAAGCCTTGAAAGCTTGATGATTCTTTCTGGGACAGGGGTAGAACACGCAAAAAAAACATGGTCATGGAAGAAATTTCACTTTTTAAAGTTTTATATTAAAAATTATCTCGGGTCACATTAATTAATAACACATTATTATTCTTATTAAAACTAATTAGGTAGCTTTCAGCAGCGAATGGAAGTGGTGTCATTAGAACAAGTTAGTCCTCAATAAAAGCAATACCGTTTGGAAATAAATATGGACAAAACCCTTGTTTTATTACCATTATCAATAGTTGCAAAACCTATTTAGTAAAATTTACAGTTCGCAGCAAATAATCGAAATTTTTTTTGCTGATAAAGGAGCGATTTTTTTTTAAATTGCTTAGCTAAGACGTGTTTGTTTAAATTAAAATTGGTGTAAAATTGAAATTACTTTAAAGAAATTTATTTTTCTTCCTTGAAATCTGCGGTTCTAAGTGTGCAATTTATGTTTAAGGAAGACTTTATTAAACATTAATCTACAGCACAGTGCAAAATTGAAAAGTACACTATATTTACTATATTTACTTATCGGAAAGTACACTTTATTGAAGTACAATAAAGCTAAGTAAAGCACCTTTAATTTTAATTTAATTAAATACTAGCAAACGCATATGGCCCCTTTTTTAATACTAGTGCGGTAAATTTATCTTAATATCAAAGTTAATGTAAATTTTACTTTTTGAAGTAATATTAAAACAAAGCTACTTTCTTTTAGTTTTTTGTCCGACTTGAAAACATCAGGAAGTGTTTCACACAAAAAGGGGGAATCTTCGTCCTTGAAGAATTCAGTAAGTACCCATTTAATCATGTCTTATCAAGTCTATCTGGAAATGTATATTGGTGGCAATTAGTGCTATATTCCATCAGTTATTGGCACAAGTTTTTTATTCCATCATCATAAAACCAATTTTCAGCTGTTTAATTTTTTTTTTATCAAATATTCTTGATTTATCTTTTGAAGCCCCCTGGTTATTTTTTTTAAGCATCAGACAAATTTTGTTCTTTTTAAGTTTGTAATGAAGATTTCAGGTTTTTTTTCCGTTGGTGCAATTTTGTTTTTCAATTCTATACAGCTGGTTTTCAGCTTTCTGAAACTTGGTTTTCAGCTTGCCAAAAATTTTAGATTTTTCCTTTTAGAAAAATCTGAAATATAATATATTTTGGTCACTCTTCGGTCAAAGTTATACAAGCAAAGTCCGACTGTATAAAAAAAATTCGGACAAAAGGATTTCTTTAAAATGTAGAAAAAATATCTCTACTACTGCCGGTATTTCTAACTCACTGCAGCATCAAGCTGCCTAATGCCAACACAACTGATCATTCTCCTCCTCTGCCCTATTCTGTTTCTTTACTCCCTCCCTTGAAGTTCTAATATCTTTTGTATCTAATTCCTTATACAATTCGAGGAGTTTTTGTTATTTGTTTTGCCCTAGATGGATTCCCAAAAAGCATGCAATCTAAATTTTTATTTCAATATAGCCCTGGAGCGGAACTCCATCTCATTTTTGCATTATTTAGCTCATTTTATGTTCTATGCTTATTTAGCTTATTATTTACATCCTATTTAGTCTGTCAAACGAGTAACTAAAACTTAGAAGAAGTAAAAAAAAAATAAAAAAATAAAGATAATGACAATTTTCAAGAGTGACATAAGTATCTTTATCTTTGTTCCAAATGCAAAGGCACTAAAAGCAGATTGTCTTTTAAGAAAAAGTAATCCAAAGAAAAAGGGTATGTGTTTTAAAAAATCATTTTAAAGCATAAAACTAATTTTTTGAGTTAAAATCTAAAAAATATATTTAAAAGAAAAATTAAAATCCAGAGAAGTATCGGAAGATGTAAGATAAGCATTTGAGATAAGATAGTATACCCTCCCTCTCTACCCCATAAGGTTGTATGGCCGATAATGCAGAAGAAGTCGACCTAAAAAAATAGATTCTATAGATTCTGTTAGTACCTCTTCTACTACAAATGCTATTGCTAGCAATTCGTTACAGCATTAAGCCGCCAGAGGCAATGGCGGATCAAGGGGAGGCGAGGGGCCCCCCCCCCTAACGCCGTCTAAAGTAGTGTAATTTGCTTAATTAACGAAAGTTCGCGTTAATTAAACTTGCTTCTAACGCAAGTTTATCGGATCAACCTATTTTGTGCCCCCCTCCTAATAAAAGTCCTGGATCCGCCCCTGGCCAGAGGCCAATGCAACTTATCACAATCCTCTTATATCCTAACGATGTTCAAAAAATTCCTTCTTTGCTCTCTCTCTCTCTCTCCATAAAATTGCAGTCTTTTTAACTTTTTTTGTAATCTTCCCCGCCTCATTCAAAAACGTCCTACTTTTTGTTTGGGCCTAGCCAAGCAAAAACCTGCTTTATATGTCCTAGCCATCTTAACCTTTCTCTCATTATAGCTCTAGAAAGTGGGATAGGATCACATTTTTCGTACAGCTTACTGTTTGAAATACGACCTGTCAAACGGATGCTCAAAAGAATCCGTAGATAATTCCTCTGAAAAACATCTAATAAATTCTCCTCCGTCTTTTGGAGCGCCCGTATGGTTTCAGAACCATAATTGACTACTGCTATCATTGTATCTTCATATCGCTTTATATAAATAATATAACAGTAAGATCACGGCTCAGTAATTTGGGGCTACTAGATCCTCGGTGCGTACAGACAGCTCCTCCCATTTAATCTGCCGTCAGCGGTCTAGTGTATATTACCCTTGAACGCGTATTTTTGGAGAAACTTTCTCAAAATGCCTTTGAAACCAACTGGAGACTTCAAAACCTACTTGTAATTCCTAAAAACATCTAATAATAACATTACACTACTAATTACCGATTTTTATGTATGTATTGGAATAAATTAATTTAAAATTAGATTCTTTAAAATTTAGTGTTACAAAGGTGAAGCCAAGTTTCACGTTCAAGAAAAATCTGTTTTGTCTACCCGTGAAAAAATCTAATGTCGCTTTTGTTTATACTTGTTTAAATCAGTGGTTTCCAACCGATGGTATGCGTACCCCAGGGGGTGCGCTAAACCCTCGCAGGGGGTACGTGAAGATCCCAAAATTAATTTAGTCTTCATCTTTAAAACTTTTTTCTGACTTAGTTCCAACATTTTCCTCAAAATCAGATAACCCATTGTACGTAATTTAAGACTAATTTTCAATACTTTCACTTTCAGTAACCTGCTAATTTTTTCTCCATAGCCGTAAAGTCTCGATCAATTCTGTCGCAGACAATTTGAACATAGTGATTTCAGTATCTTGTCATCTGTTGAAAAACGATGTTAGTGAATTGTGGTTGCAAACAAACATGGATAGGTTCCTAATCAAGAATAACCAGAAGCCGAATGAATTGTATCCCAATCTCAGAACCTGTACCTAAAAAGAAGAAATATGACGAATCATGTTCGGTCAAAGAGGGTCGATATTTTTCAGAATACCTAGGGCTCGGATTTAGTGCGAAAAAGTCTGATTCAGTGAATGCACAGTGCGTTCTTTGTAGTCAAGTCTTGGCCAACAGTTCCATGAAACCTGTGCATATGAACCGCCATCTCAGTAATGTGCACCCTTCTCATTTCGGTAAGCCGATAGAGTTTTTCAAGCGTAAACAAAAAGCATTCGCTAGTAACTGTTTGGAAATTGTAAAAGTGGCATCAATTTCTTCCAAGGCTCTCCGGGCTTCATATGTTGTGTCCTATTTAGTTGCGAAGCAGCAAAAACTGCACACCATTGCCGAAAGTCTGCTATTACCAGCACTAGTGAAAGTCAGTGAAATAATGTTTGATACGAAAACTGCTACTGCCCTTCAGTCTATACCTGTGTCGAACAATACTGTTTCAAGAATGATAGAAGACATTGCAAGCAATATTGTCATGCAGGTTGTTGAGCAAATAAAGGTGACGAAGATGTTTGCCCTACAGCTTAACAAAAGCACGGATGTGTCAGGTGATGCTCAGGTGATCGTCTTATGTCCGATATCAAGACTCTTCTGACATTAAAGAAAACATTCTGTTTTTTCGAAACATACAGTCAAGAAAAATACAAGAAGAACTATGCAAAGTGATTGGCAAATTTTTCGCAGAAAGGGGCATCTTTTGGGACTGGTGTCTATCAGTTTGCAGTGATGGGGCTGGTGCCCTAAAAAGGAAGAATACTGGGCTCATGGCCTGGATAAAGAAGAAAAATCCAAAGGTGAAGTGGTTGCACTACATCATCCACAGGCAAGCTCTTGCATCGAAAAGGATGAACGCACATCTGCACGAGACCCTCAACGAGGTTGTAAAAGTTATCAACTTCATCAAAGCCTGACCACTGAACTCAAGACTGTTCAAGCTGCTCTGCCAAGAAATGGGTTCGGAACATCAACAGTAACTTCTGCACACAGAAGTTCACTGGTTGTCTCGTGGGAAGATATTAAACAGACTTTTCGAGCTTCGACAAGAAGTTCATATGTTTCTTCTGGAGTAAAAGCCTGCATTCAGTTCACTTTTTGAAAACCAGGACTTGGTTTGCAGGTTGGCCTATCTTGCGGATGTTTTCGACAAACGGAATGACTTGAATCTCCTAATGCAAGGTTTTCGGATGGACGAACTCTCCCTGAATTTGAAGATGTGTGCTTTCGTCAAGAAATTGGAGTTCTGGCTTAAAAAGGCTCAAAGAAACAGCGTTAGTGTCTTCCCGACCCTTGACAAGTTTGCGGACGATAGTGAAATTGATAACCTCAACACAATCTGTGATTTTATTCGGGAGCATCTGACAAAGTTGCGAGATGGACTCAAGTGTTATTTGGCCTGTTACATACAAGCCCTGTTTTATTTAGAAAAATTGTTCCAGTTTATTTCTCATCATTCTTGATGACCAACGTTTTTTCATAGAATGAAGTTATTAGAATGGGGATATGCAGGACGAGTAGCAGTGGCTATATCTTACTATTCCAAATTGACATGGAAAAAAAATGAACAATAGAAAAATCATCCATTAAAAAATGGGAGATATTAGAGATTACCACCAGTAGTAGATGCTAAAGGTGGGGGCATCGAGTATTGCTGAAGCTCCCCCTTCACATTCTATGTCAAACAACCTAAATAAACCACGACTTGTACGGTTAGATCCTTTTAACCTACCGGATCCTCTACAGAAGAAGAGGCCTCTCTCGGAAACTTCCGTGGACGTCTCTATTTACACGTCACTTCAAATCCCAGAGCTCGGTGATAGATTGGGGAGGAGGTGGGCTTCTGGTATTCACGAACGGTTATCTATACTCGAAAAAACAGGATCAAGCTCTAGAGTTGTATCACTAGATATTTTCTTTGATAGAAGATATCTGAACAACATTAGAGAACCCTCCTGTATCAAGCTCTTATCAAACTTCGCAGAATCTGTAAGCTGGGCGAGAAGGTAAAATACAGGCACTTTAAAAGGGTAAGAAACTTAATATTTGACTTCTTCGAATAAAAAATATAAACTGAATTCAGAATGAGCAAAATATAAAAATATCACGACAAACCGCCCATGGGATTCTGAACCAATTAGTGACGACGGCTGTTGCGCGCGAGATACTATATCATCCGAATGAAAGGACTGGCCCTCCCCAGGACCACCAGGTTTTGGACGGTTGAAATGTCTTGTCTTGCCAGCGTGATGACTTATAGTCAGCTTTTATTATTGTACACTGAGCTAATTAACGAGTTATTCCCAGACGTCTAGTAATTCTCATCCAAAAAGAAAATACTGAAATGGAGCTAAAAGAAAGGCTAAAAAGATATTTAATTAATAGTTAAGGTAAAGGTTGAAGCAATTAATTTAGAGAGGGAATAATATTAAACTTATGAAAATGATATTTACCTTATAATTAGGGCCAGTGGCCCAACAGGAGATTAAATCGAATTGCAGAAGAACTGCATTAAACTTCAATGAATGATTTAAAGAACTGTCCTTCATTGACTCCTCTGAGTCAGAATTTCTGAGTGACCCTTCTGACAGTGATTAATAGTTATGATCTTAACGCTAGGGGTTTGCTTCAGTTCTTAATTATCATTAGTAACTAATTATGTATTATCTTCGTTTGAAGACAGCAGGTAACACGAAATTATATACAATTTGAAATTCCCCATGAGTAGAAGGGACTACAATGCTAGATCTTTTTTACGCAATGTAATCATTTCAGGGACTAATTGTTTATATCTGGCCTTTTAGACTGAAGATATAACATATAATAAGTGATTATTGAGCTCTGGAACACACCCTATAGACAAAACTATTCTAATTTTCCTGTTTTTCTTATCTAATATTTAGAATAATTTTGATACATATCAAACTGAAAGTATCTTTTTGAAAAATTGATTGACAAATCTATCTTATGCATCAAAAAATCTCTTATAAACTAGCCCGCTACTTTAGATATTAAACTAATCTTGTTGTTCCAGTTTTCCGTTTTCCTGTTTTCTGTTTGTTCTTTCCCTGGAATTCTCCTGTTTTTAGAAAAACAGGAATTTTCTTAGAAAATGATTACAACTCGGAAATTTCAGTGTTTGATATCATGTCACATAAATTAAAAGAATTCTTCTCCATGAGAAGGGACGGGTTATCAATTCGGGGAAGATTAAGTATATGGGCCAGGCAGCAGATAGGGTCCTTACATTTGCCCAATGTGGAAAGATACTGAGGAATTTTTTTGGATTTTGTAGGGGAATGTAAAGAACTGGTAGATTTAAGTAATACATTTTTGGAAGAAGTTTTGTTGTTAGAACTAATTGGATAAGAAAAACGGATTTTTGGGAAATTCTACTGCTTGAGAAATTCCTGCGAGTTGGACCAAGCCATACACCTTTTTTCTCAAGGTCTATGACGGTTGTATTTTTGCGTATGAGTTTGATTTTTTTTTATTCATATTCACTAATTTAAATAGCCATCGCATGACTTAAAAAATAAACATTAAGCTATGCCACTTTTACAATCACAAATAAAACCCCCCAAAAAAGTTGCTTGTTAGATGCGGGAATAAAATAGGACGCGAAAGGGTTTGCTAATCTGTTCGTGACACGTTGTTGTTTCTTCTCATATCTGGTAAGTCTGCTGGTCTATGCGGAATGTGGGGGAAAAAATAGGTTTTTTTCGTTTAAATATTAAGTGCTGTTGCTTGTTAGTTTATTTTTTATTCGTTTTGTGAAGGCCCTTGTTCAATTTGTATGAATAAATTATTAATATTATTATTACTGCTATCGTTCTTGAAGATTAACCAATTGTTAATAGCTACAATAATTACAGTATAATTGTGTCAAGACTGTTAGAATTACCTGAAAATCAATGTTATATTCTTCTGACGAATTAAATTAGCCTTAAATATTAATATTCGAATAAGTTTAATATTCTTTACTACTTTTTTTGTTGCAGATCCAAAAACGCGGCAAGTTACACAAAGACGTTATCAGTCCTCAATGGTAAGGCATTTTATTTATCCTTCTTTTCTTTCACTTTCTTAGTTAAGTAAATGAGTCGTTTAAAGCTGACGTTCTGTAAGAAATGAACTGGTGTACTGAAAGAATATCGCCCGGTCTAAACTTCTTATATTGCCAAAATTAATGTTTGATTTTCAATTTTATCATTAATTTCATTTTTAGTTTAATAAATACGTAAAATACAGAGAATTTTTAGTCTAAAATAGGAAACATATTAATAGATGCATAATAAAACAGCCGTAAGAGGGTCAGTGTTGCCGACGCTTTAAGACAAATTGTACCAGTTTTCCGACCAAAGTAGTACCGCAAGAGATTAATTTGTATCATCTGGACAGTAGGCTAAAAATTTGCCGCTCGCGTCGCTTTGCGACGCTCACCGGTAGTTATGTTTAATTGATTTCGCTGAAAACTGAGAAAAAGTCCTAGGGCAAGAGCAGGTAAATGAACCCAAGGCAGTAGCAACCTCATAGCTTGAAATATAAAGAATGCTTCTATAGGCTTTCTCAGCTTAACAAAATAGCAGACCCGAACCGCTAAAAGCATTTTAGAAGAAGGTTTCAGTAAAATTTTCTAAAGCGTTTTCTAATCTGATCGTTGGGGTTAAACCATCCTTTAAAAATTTTTGGCATTAATGTGAATAATGGATAAAGTAAGAAGGCCAATAACGTAGTGTCAACAGCTTATAATCCACCTTTAGGATGAGTAACGAGCGCCAGAAGCTAAAAAAACATCAGCAATCACGCCATGAAAGTGGCTAACACCACAATTTCCCATAGGTCCACGGACTAGGCTACCCAGCGACGAATTACGCGTTCTGCTGTTTCTTTTTGTAGCCCAGCTTTTTCATATCCCCTTCCACACTTTTTCGACTTTGGATGCAGAACCGTTTTCAAGGGTGGTTTTCAATTCTTTGAGACTATCCGTTTTGAACTGAGAAGCCCGTTTAGGGTGGTGAAACCGAGACGATTTCTAATGCTGGTTTTGTTCAGATTGACAGCTCACAAAGTTTACTCAGCAGCAGTAGAAGCGCTTGGGAGAACAAATAATCGTAAAATGAACTGCCCGAGCCAAAGAAAACGCTTGGCTCCATAAACATCTTTTTGCCTGTAACCCCGAGTCCAAAACACGGCTTCAATCGAAGTACCAAGCTCAGAGCAAGCCATTGTCACTCAGTAAATTCGGAAACTGAGCCAGAAGCGGTGCCAGGTTTGGCTTATTTTACTCTACTCCCATAGCATAGCGGGGATGAAGCCTTTCGAAGTTTTTTACCGATGAATACCTGGAGTTGAAAAAACGCTTTCTCGTCTCATCACAGAGCACGATAAAAAATTTCCTATACTCTTTTTTAAACTCAACCGCAACAGATGGAGATACGTTTTCTTTGGCAAAAATCACTTCAACTCGGCCCCCAATTTCCACGTCCTTGACATCGACGTAGAAGTTGGTTTCATGTGGGTTTATGAGGCAGGAATCACTTTCTTTGATATAACTAGACAACAAAAAGTGGGATGCTATTTTCTTGTACGCTTCAGCAAAACGATTATAGACAAGATGAATCTGGGTGTCTTCTGCCTAAAGTTGCATGTTTAGGTCTTCGATATAATTCAAAATATACACCAGGAAGGCAAAGTAAGCCTCGAAAACCACTGACAGCAGATTTTTTAGTATGGCACTGGCCCTCCCCGGCTTGTTTTCCTCTTTACGACTTTCCGCACGGAAGAATAAAGTCAAGCAATCCCACTGCTCCAAACATCGAGCTACGACGGCTTGTCTAGACAACCATCGAGTTGCTATATTTCTCAAATTTCGATGTTCTTTCAATTCAATTTAGTTTTGCAATTCTAAAATCTCACTGGCCCGTTTTGGGCTGCGACAAATATAGCCGTATATATCCTGACAAAAATCTTCAATTTCTTTTCACAATTGTCTGCCGGCATCACTAGCACATATGTGAATGGAATGGCTAGAACAACCAAGTACAAATAAACTTGAGCAGTCTTCTGACAGCTTCGCCTAAACACCATCTTGCTCCTCCGTCACAATCGATGCATTGTCTGCGGCAAATCCTATTAGGTTTGCCTTTAGAGCTCCAATTTCTTGAAAACGTAGTTTAGTTATGGCCCGGTAAACATCTATGTATCGCATTGCACCAGGACCTCTAAATTGTATCGAAAACGGTACAATTGTACCGCGTTGGCAACGCTGGAGAGGATACTAACTAGTTTCTGATTAAGACCGTTTCTCCTTCGCCTTTTTCGGGTGAGGTTAACCGAGTGGTGTTGATTGACCAATCAGGGTGCACTCATAAAGCGTATTGTTCTCACCCCATCAAGACGTGCATTATTATTCATTGTCTCTGATATATCTTGACCAGCTTTGCCCAAAATAGGCAAATTCAGACATGACTTAATAGAACCCGTTCTTTACACCTAACGCATCTTCATAACGCATGAAAATTCCTCCCCTCTAATTGTTAGTAAAAGCTTAAGTAATATTGTTACTAAATTGTTATTAAAAGCTTAAATAAAACTAATTGTTAAAAAAAGCTTAAATAAAATTAATGATATTGTTACTTTATTTGCCAAAAAATTATATAATACAATAGGCTAATATAACACCGAATATTATATGTATAGTACAAGATTATTTAAAAATAGTGTTTTCAAAGCTAAAATTAAGACACATACACAATAACACAATACTAAAATTAAACCAAATGACACTGAAAAATGAGGAGATAAAAAAATTTATGGAAACCTGATCAAAATCAGGGCATCATGAACTACCAAGGGCGACTATGTGTTTTGGAGTTGTAAAAAAACAGACAAAATTAAATCATTATTACCATACTCGAATAAGCTCCCTCTTGTATTTGAAATAAGTCGACCCTTGAGGCAAGCATGACGAATACCTTCACCATATTATTTGCAATAGGATAAAAAATATAGATTTTCTAAATGAAAGTCAAGATCAAAATTGACACATAAAGGAGGCTGCCCCGCTCCCTCATTCTTTACGCTAAAGTTTTATTAGTGCTTTAATAAAACTTTTTTTAAGCGTAACAAATAGCTAACAGGTAATGGTGTATCATTTACTTAGCCTTCTGTTTTTTAGTAAATTTTGGATAAATTAACTCTTTTATTGAATTTTAAAAATGAATTGTTTCAAAAAAGTTTTTATTACCAATAAGCAATAGTGTCTGGAAACATCTAAAGTGAATTAGCAGTTAGAGAATCCTGAATGGCTAATAAAGATTATATCTCAGATAATAAAGAGGCCAATGAACAATATTTTATAGTGTGATTTTGGAATTGTTGGATAAAATAGAATTAAGAAAAAAATAAAACTTAGTTCTTACGTATTAGCATCAAAGATGATGATTTCAAAATAGTGACTATAAATGAACGCTTATTGTACTGCAATATTGAACATAAGGTGTGGAAGGGGGGTCAATTCCCTACATTTATGAAATCAAATTTGTGTACCAGCAGTTCGCTTTTGATGCCTTTAATACTTTCTCTTCTTAAATTTTGAGTTTAAATTAATGTCACTCCTTCAGCTTTGCATGCAATTTTTTTAATTACTGTGTATTTATTTCTTCTCCTTTCAAGTCCCATTCTATTGCACTTTCTGTACACAGAGCATTTTCTGTTTGCTTAACACAATATTCTGAAGAAGTCATTCAGACTGCACTGGAGCTTGGTATGTGACCCTTTTTTTTCCTCTACAATTTGTTTTTGTAATTTCTTATTTTATTTTTATCCTATCTCTTATTGTTTAAGAGACATCCCCTAACTATTAACACTTAACTTGTAACAATTATAGACTTGGGACATTACACAAATTAATTCATAACAACTGAGTTATAATACTTTTCACAATTAAAGTTGGATTCCAAAATTTGTTGAATGAGACATCATTCTAAAAATGAAGTAGAAAAATACGTACCTAATTGAATAATTATGCAAGTTTGATCTTTATAGATGATTTTAAGAAAATCAAATATCGAAATTATTTTTTAGGAGCGAAAATACCCCACCTTCCTCCTCGGGGGAAGTATTCACTTGCGTTTTTATGAATGATGTAAAGCAGCGCATATAAAGCTTTCTCTTTACAATTTCGATTTTTTATATTCTCTTTTTATGGTTCTATCTTTAATTGGTTTAAAGATGCTTGCTGTCTTGTACTTGACATGTAACAATGATTTTTTTGCATTCTGGCCTAAATTCAAATTTAGCTTCAAAATTTGTTTCTAAGAAAAATAATTGTAAAAACCAAATGAAAGATCGTAACTAATGGTCGTACAATTTCGATTGTTGCGTTTTTGTAAACGATTCTCTATAGAAGGTAATGTGTATTTTAAAAAATTGTCAACTCTGTTATTTTTTGTGTAAACTCCGCTTTGAACTTTGTGCTTTATTTTCTCTCTACAGTCTTTGTTTTCTGTCTATCTTATGTTTCATCTCTCTCTCAAGAAGAGACATATTCGACCTAATGACATTTAGAGTATGACAAATACAAAACAGTCTTATGGTGGGTTTCTACATTTTTTCTTCCAAAAAGGAGTTAATTAAAAAACCTTGCTGAATGTAATGTCATTTTGGATATATTGTTTGTAAGAATAATTTTAATAGAAGTTCAGTCTCTAAGTCACTTTTTGGATGCCAGAATTTTCTCCCCCCCTCTTCCTCCAAACTTCCCTTGGGTGGGTTTTTTGTAGCATGTTTATGAATATGCAGAAAAAAAGGAAAAACTAAAAGTACGAGTTCTAAATGCACTAGAGCATGATCACCCTTTTCCCCTTAAAGTTATGGTTCTATAATTTTCGATCTTTCTTTTGAATTCTAAGTCTTATTGATTAAACAACAGGCCCCACCTTCTAACACTTGCATCATAGTAAGTGGCCTGTATTATTTCATAGTGGTAACTGGCCCCCAACCACATTGTACTTCATGGCTGAAGGGTTATCAGCACCGCTGCTTTGGACTGCGGAGGCTTGTGTTGCATTTTTTACCTTTTTTTAGTGATAAACAATTAAATTATGTTTTAAAATTTGCTTCTACTAAACTGCAAAGAAACATAAAGAAAAGCTGTAATTAATTGCTTTATCACTTCGAAATTTTAACATTTAAAGACAAGGAGAAATAAATTAATATTCAACGCAAGTTTAGCATACTTTTAAACTACAGCCAACTCTATCAGTGTTTTTAGAGGTCCCTTTTAGTGTTTAAATTAACTACAAACTCTTGAAGGGTCTCCAAAAGGAAATCCAAACAGATGCTGACAAATTAGTCACTATTTTTTTTTTTTTTTTTTTTTACATTTGCTTTTAGTGAGTGAGCTTTTAATTAATGAGCTTCCAAAAAAAAATCCTGTTTTGGGGAAATTGAATGAAAATAAAAACACGTGATTCATGTGGAAGATGTTAGAGATTTGATGGAATAACTATGTAAGTTAGGAAATTTGGTCTAAAAAAAGGCCGAAATTTGTCTTTATAAAGAAGCAATCTCTTAGTTAAAGATTGTTGAAGGGGGGAAATATGTGTTGGTGAAATTAGAGGAAAAGTTAGACTTTGGAAGAAGTATCCTATCCTAGAATCATCCTTAACTGGAGAATACTCCTGCATCTACAATTAGCTAGGTAGTATACAAGTGCAGTAAATCTCCTTCAAAGGAACTTTACTAATTACCTAAACAACTGGGAAAAATTGAATGAATGCTTTACTATTCTTGGCAAAGTCTAGCACAATAGGGAACTGTACCATGGATTGATCTTAGGGGCTTGGTTTCTCGAAGAAAAATCTCTTTTGCCTATAAAAACTGGTGAAGCTGCCCAGCTTGCTACATTTGAAAGGGTTTAACCAGCAAAGATGACATATAGCTCTTTTGGATCAGATCAAGCCGACCGGATCAAAACTTCCCAACAAGGAGCTTGGCAATAACCCTACATCAGAAAAAACCCACACCCGAGAGTCACAACTACGCTTGAAGTACTTTAAAATTAGTTGTTATAAAGTCTTGGAGATAGAGGTGACAGTCTTCTTATTCGTAGAGCAGTAGGCATAAATAGAGACCCATTACTGCTAATTATGGCCACAGTGTCTGACAATGAGTCACGATATTCCGTGACTCATTGCCCAGTGACTCATGCCCAGGGGTCAATCCCCTGGGCATATGACGCACCGACCGCGGCATAAGAAAAGATCTCTTGAGGGGCAATCTGATGTGGGAGAAACAACTTCTCTTACTCGTACTAACTCTTAGGATCAAGTGTCGCGTGCCCCCAAACAAGTAAAATGACATCATTTTTATACAATCCTAAAAAGTGCTTATGCCAGAATTGCCTCTCAGTCACTCGGACTATCTGCCTTGGATTTTTCTACAATTAAACCATGGCTTGATGCCCGCAACTGCTTGATTTTAATTACGAGTGGTGTGTTATTCTGCCCTCTCTTTTGAAGGACGAGACTTGCCTGCCCAAGCCAGTCCAAAGCTGTTAAACGGAGCTCTAGACACGGAATGATTAAATGTCGGACACTTTTATACAGTGTTCACTGCTCTTCTGCTAAGGGGACGAAAAAAAGAGATAGGCAAGCTCTATTTTAAAATATCACACCCGGGAGGGCAACAATAGCCCAGAAATTAGGGATGCTACATTGTTTGTGTGTGTTTTTTTTTAGTTGTTGTTGAAGCGATGAACCTTTACTGCCCGAGTGTCCAATCAGCCTCCCGATAGCAATAACAGTAATGATAACAAATAAAGCTATAGAATGAGATAGACATAAAATGAACAGAAATTATAATAAATATAATGTCAAACTTCGATAGAAAAGGACATGTCTTTTTCGACCTTTTAAGGATTTAATACTACAAGTAAAGTCTAGAACTAGACAGTTAAATTTCGGCGACTTATCTCCTATACTTGTATGCAAAAGTCTATAAATAGCAAAAAGTATCAAGGCTACGCTTGAGCTAATTTAAAATTAGCTCCTATGTAAAATAGGAGCTTTTCAAAAACTCTAGCTTTAATGGTAAAGAGTCCATATAAAAGAGTCAAAACTACACCGTAACTAAATTACAATGTAAAAATCTGACTCATTTCTTATAACTAGGAAATAATTTTCGTTTCAACTCCCCAACCCCGATTTTTCGTTGTAAAATCTTGTACAGCTGTTGCTGTACTGAAAAAAAAGCCTTTTATATTCAGATAAATTGCTAGGCTACATTCTGCGCTGCACACAATTATTTTTCCTTATTGCGCCGACACTAGTAATGTAATACCGAGGCTGGAAATAGGTATTTTTGTCACTTTCGGTAAACGAAAGTGAAAGCGAGAGCTTTATTTCCAAATTCGCAAAATCTTTTGCGTTAGGCTTGTTGTTTCCGATACCTTGTTGTTTCCGATACCTTGTTGTTTCCGATACCTTGTTGTTTCCTTGTTGCTACCTTGTTGTTTCCGATAGCACTAGTGAGTACTGAATTGGGTGCTCAAGCAACATGGAAAACCGATGATCAACATAAGACAGTTTACATTTTTTTCATCTATAAAAAGTTTCATCTATATAAATGTTTGTTTTCCTTGGTCAGTTGTCTGGCCTTAGACCTAGAATCTGTTGTTCCGTTTAAACAAAAACCCACATTTCAAATCTTCATTTTCATCCCAGTTGAATCAAATTCTTTTGATACACACAAAGGCTGGTTATATCCCATGTATAGCATATAAATACCGAAAGGGAAACGGAACTATTGCTAAACTACACTTCTTTGAGCTTTAACTCCATTGGTTTGTTTTTGTGACGTATTGTCAGAAGTTTGTCATATTCTTCCTTATTTCTGGAGTGAAAAATAGAACCCGCCTTTTAATCCAAATTAACTAATACTTTGGGTTGACTAATGGTAAGTGACAAATATTGACCACCGTAGACAGAATGTACAGTATCGACAAAGGATATACTCTCCATTGAAAATAAGTGACACAGATTTAAAACCACAAAAAACTCACACGTGCATGCACGATTCCGATGTACACATCACGAGAAGCCTATGGAAAAACCAGTTTTATTTTTGTCCGACCACTAGCAACTAAACTAAGGTTCTGACGTATATACCCAAGGTCAGTATGCGCGGTATCAAATGCGTTTCATGTTTGGAAAAAGAAGACGCTACGGTCTACAGTGATATTGACTGACAAGGAAATACAATTTCCAGTGAGACAAACAACTCCGCCATTTTAAAATTAATCGGTTCTTTGTAAGAAATATTAAGCCAGAGAATAAATAATTTTATTATAAATTTTTTTTTCCTTCAAGTATATTCTCTGTTGTTTTGCGAAAAAACTTACTGTTGTCGCAGCTGTACCAGTTGCGTTATCTTCAGTATACAAAACGGTTTAATAACAAAATTTCCCAAGTTCTAGCTCTCCTTGAAGGCCGATATAGAAACCTCTTCTGTCATAACAGAACAACGTCTGTTGTTCTGAAAAATAACTTACTGTTATCGATACTTTTGCTTTGGCACCAGTCGCACACGCTTCAATATACAGGATGTCTTGATAACAAACTTTCTCAAGTTCTAGCTGTCCTTTAAGGTCAATATTCACACGGCTATGTGTGAAACTTTCCAATGTAACCTTTTTAATCTTCTTTAGCTCTCTTTTTAATATTCTAAATCCACATGTCAGGCACAGCCTCAACGTCCCCCTTTGCGTATAGAAACCCCACAGGGGTTGAGGTATTGAGTTTACTTCCAGCCAATCCCGAATGACGACCTTCAGGGTATGAACAATGAATTAGGTGCTTTCAGGAATACACATTAAGGCGGGGTGGTTGTCTTTCATACTCTTTATACTATTGAAGTTGATACTACCAAGTGTGCAGCTTTCCGATTTACCTTCTTATTCCTCTTTAGATTTCCATTTAATCTTCTAAATCATATTAAAGCCTCAAAAGATAAGATCAAATTGGAAAGCTGCTAATTTAGTCATTTGGAAAATTAAATCAGAATCTTAATCCTTGAATTCAGGCTAGTTAGTTGTGGTTCAGGAATGTGATTGGTTCAGAAGGTGTCTTTTAAGTGCACGTCATAAGTTGTGGTTCAGGAATGTGATTGGTTCAGAAGGTGTCTTTTAAGTGCACGTCATAAGTTGTGGTTCAGGAATGTGATTGGTTCAGAAGGTGTCTTTTAAGTGCACGTCATAAGTTGCTTTTAGGAATGTGATTGGTTCAGAAGGTGTCTTTTAAGTGCACGTCATAAGTTGTGGTTCAGGAATGTGATTGGTTGAGAAGGTGTCTTTTAAGTGCACGTCATAAGTTGTGATAGTATAAGTTGGAATTAATTGTATATTCTATTGTCTTTGTATCCTGGTTCTTTTGTATCTTTGCTTCTTAGGACATTGGATTTTTGTTTTTCTTTAAATTTTCTTTGGTTCGGCGCAAAAAATGAAGCCTGAAAAGCGACACAAGATACAAGACATTCTTTTTTCTTTATTGAAATGTCCTAGCCAACTATTAAGACCGGATCGGCAACTCATGGCAAATAAGGAAAATCTATGTCCGAAAAATATTCCCTATCACCAACTTTCCCCTAAATCAAACATCTTAATCGAGTATCTATCGACGAGAGAAAATGCAGACCGGTGGAAAGTCTGGATTTTATGTGTATCATAGGCAGCGCTATGATAGGCGTAGTGGTAGTCAATAAGCTATTTATATGTATTTTGGCCTATTGGAAAAATTCAGTTTAAGAATTGTGAGATAAAAAACACAAATCTTTGGCAATGATTATATCTATTTTTCAGGCTGATCAAATATGTTACGCTGTACTGTGCGTTTTCTCGTATGTCGCTGCCAATATGCAAGAGAAGAAATAGAGAAGTGCCAATGATGGATTTTGTTAATACGCTTTTTAAATTAATACTATTTTAGACGTATCATAATTGGAGTGAAGCCGTGTAGTTTCCTTTTTTTAAATAAATCAGCGAAATAAATTTCGTAACTAACACTATTTTATTCAGTCGCATGATTTGAAACTAGGAAGCTTAGAATTATTGGTACTTAGTAAATTTTTTTCCGTTTTTACAAACTTATTTAAACATTATTTATGCTTAATCAGATTTTGTATTAGTGCATGCATGCTTTCTTTTCAAATTAGCCATTAAACATCTCTTTACGATGTTTCACTGTCCCACTAGCGGCGAGGGGAAAAAATGAGAAAAAAAAGGAGACATCACTGCTCCCAATGCGAAAGTGATTTTCCTTGCTGCTCAAGATGGGACACGGTAATTCTCTTATATGGAGGACTCGGCTATGGAAATTCCAATCGTGCAGTTTTTGTTTCGATCTGACACCAATTTCGAGGGGTATCAGGCTATTTTATAAAATATCAATATATTTGTAAATCTTCGGCTACCATAAACTGGAGTTCGTCTTTATTAGGTTGTATCTAACGCTGAAACCGTACTTTCATAAGAGTTAAATTCCATTTTTATGGAGTTTTAATAAAATCAGTGACCTAGTACTGAAATTATGCATTCAGTTTGAATTTTAGATCACCGAACAAAAAGAAAGATTTACTAAGTTCATACTTTGCAACATAATTCTAAAAAAACTCACGGTTTTACAAAGCTTTTAGAAAAGAAGTTGATATTGAAAATTGCCAAATCTTCTTAAAGATATACTTATCAAATAATGTGAGCATATCAGTTCAAGACATTAGGTCATCTCTTATAAACAAAAAAAATGAACGTAAAGGGTTTCAAGGTTGGATTCCTGTAGTACCATCCCCCATTGCACTTCCTGGGTAAAGAGCCAAGAAGCAGAGATCAGCACCCCTGGCAGGGATTGTAAAATCCAATACCGTATTCTTTACCTTTTTTTTTACCAGGGGCGTGCCATATTGATGAATTCGCTGAGAAAAATAAACTACTTTAGTTTTTAGTTAATAGAGGTTGCCTATCATGTACATTTATCTAACTTTATTTTGGTGAAAAGTGAGAATTTTCCTTTTTTGTGTGTGTTATTTGTTATCATATATAGCTTCATGCAGAGTACTTTGAAGTTGTCCATGAGAAAATGTATGCTCGGTTTGATTTTAGTGCTTTTTAGTTAGTGAGAAAAAGCAGGAGAGGATACTATTTCTTTCGGGCTATTCGTTCTATCAAGGGGAGACAGAGGGGGCAGTACCTTGGAATAAGAGCAATAGTTGATAACGGTTATTTAATTCGCAGAGTCCGTATATCTAGACCAGAGAAATTTGATGAAATACTCTTTAATGGTGTTTTTCAAGAACTTATAGCGCATGATAAGAATAAAATTCACAATTTTTTACTTGTCTCTACAAACAAATGTTTGTTTTCTAATGAGTTAGTTCCAGTACACAAATAATATCGTTTCAGAACTTTGGCGGATGGAGGGGTGGACAGGGTGCAAAAGAAAATGGTACTTCACGAATCAGACACAGATATCTTTGGGGTATGGTTAAGCCTTTTTGGATGAATGTTCTGCAAGCTAAATTAATATTGATAATACCCAATTTCTAGTGTAAATAGAACACGACAAAACCTGGCTATTCAGTGATCATGGCACAACAAAATCGAGTATGGTTAGAATATGAATTCTGATTCCTAAATACCGAAATGGTTTTGAGAGCAAAGTTGTTGAATGTTCTATGCCCAGTAATGAATAATCAGTAATCGTGGTCAATTTATCAACGTCCGTCATCTATCAATGTATAAAAGTAAACTAAACAATATTTCAAGTGTAATGTCGAATCTTCGAACGCTGTTTACGACTCTTGGTGACTTCAATCCTAATATAATGGACAGTCTCCCATGTACCGAACAAGGAGTTGACAAGTATGTCCTGCATTTTTTAGGATATAATTTATCTTACGGTATAAACTCATACGTATTTTTCTGAGTTAAGTATCTTATTCCTCTTCTTCACTTATTGACAATATTTTGTACACCATCCATGGGAGGCTACATTCGTGTTTATTGCAGATTTCTTTTATTATGGTTGCATTTACAGATATAATATTAACATTTAACTGGTATTTATTTAGGTGACTGAAATGCTGGGTAATACCTCAAAGTCTGTTATTTTAGAAAGTGTAAAAATCGTTGGGTGTGCCTTCTTTCCCCAACGAAAATCATCTTTAAGGGGTTTATCACTACCTTCGAGGAGCATACCCGTCTGACTGACCCTATTTCAAACAGTAGGCTGTACGATAAGTGTTGTTTAATCCCGCTCTCTAGGGCTATAATGAGAGAAAGGTTCAGATGGCTAGGGCACGTTCTGCGCATGACAAATTACCGAAGATTGTCCTTTCGGCCAACCGTCTAGGCTAAACGGAAAGAAGGTCACCCGCGGTTGGGGTTGGAGGATGTTGTAAAGAAAGATTTACGGGAAAAGAGAACTTCCTGGGAGGGTGTAAAGAGGGAGGCTTTGAATAGATGAGGATAGAGAAGGAGCATGCATAGATATGTCGGCCTCAGGCGGTTTGGTGTTACGGTGAGTTATTAGTAGTAGTAGTTCGAGGAGCATATGTATATTTGATACAATAAACACCCTTTAGTTTTACATTAGTTACAATACGAAATTATTTTCGCTGGCTGGTGCTTACTTTTATGTAAATGTGAATCAATGAGCCCATCTAGTCTTGAAGCATTGCGAAGGGCATTATTTTATCCCCTTGCTCTTGTGTTGAAGCATTCGTCAGTGAACCATTAGTGGAAAGAATTGAACTTTAACGTAAAGTCTGGCAGGGCAATAACCCTCATGTACATACACATAATTTCTGTTTGTTTTAGGTTTTAATTTCGCTGTTTATTTTCATCCAAAAAAACATTTTTAGTAAGGCAGAAAGACTAAATAAGTGGAGACTAAAAACCTCCTTTAAAAAAAGACTGAAAACTCAGGAAATAAAAATAATAGCTATGAGTAAACACCAAAAAAATACACAATTACTTCGCTTTGAAATCTGATAAAAGTATCCATTCCAACTGTCCCAGAGCCTTAAGTGATGACAAAAGACGTACTCAGATTAACCTTTCGATGCTGAATGAATGGACAATGCTGACACCTGACAACAGGTGAGGAAATACAAAGTTTCGACACAATTATTTCTCTATTTCAATATCAGATAGGATTCTGCAGTAGCATTTCTTATGTTTTACGAAAGACACAAAGCGGAAACACTAAATCTGGCGGACGAAGATTTTGGAGCCAAAATTGAAAATTCGCAATCATAAATTTCCTTTTTCTTTTTATTTTGTTACATTTTTATTTTGTTTTAATAACCCGGACAAAAAATTCGAGGGGAGAGTTCAAACCCCGTAACCTCCCTCCTGGATACGACCTTGCTTGTAATAGAACTTGTTCTCAAGCTATCATAGCAATGCACAACCAGTTTTTGCCGAGCTTGTGGGGTCACAGGGTGCAGAGACTATGCTCCTACGCCAAGGCGTTTTGCAGGAAAGAGGGTCAAACTGTACAAGAGAACAGTCACCGGTGAACAAACTTTAGAAACGAGGGCCTCCCATGACGACGAAACGCTTGCCTGGTTTACTCCTTCAATTCTGAAGCAATAAGCGAAGTAGCTGATGGCAGGCGAAGAAATTTGACAACAAAGACGTAAAAATCTGACACAAGACAGTATTATTGTGGGGTATTTCACGACAAGACAAAAAGTGAAAACAGTAAAATTTGAATTGAAATATATTACAAAGGAAGAAGCAGAAAATAATCATAGGTACCATTTTTATTAAACTGAAAAATTAGTCCAATAAGAGAAAATTAGAAGAAAGAAAAAAAGAAAATACTTGAGAAAGCAAGAAAATCAAAGCATGGCTTCTTAGTCCCTGTACAGTGATCGTGACCTGCTCCTGAAAGAAAAAAGGCAATATTATAATTTAGCCCATAATGTAATATTTGAAATAATTACATTTTAGAAATTGCCAAAACTAAGAGACAGGCGTTGTCAAATAGGATTAAGGATTAGGCGATAAGAAATAAAGAAATAAGCGATCGCTATCAGCTATGGATAGGTTTGCAAAATCGGTTCTATGATCTGTTCGAGACTTTACTCATGAAGAATATGACACTAGAAGAAGACAATATTATCAAATAGACTATAAAATGCATTTACCGAATAGAAATTATTAAACTTAGCAAAAAAGATCGTGTTAATGTCAAACAGGGTTGAGGAATAGGAAATAAAAATACGAAAAGAGCTTAACAAAAGAATAGAAAATAGGTTATTTATATTGAAGATATGGGAAAAATCGTGAATATCTCAAAATATTAAGAGGGGGTATGGTTCCAAAGGTTTCCCCAATTAAGTTTATTAACAGCTGACAATCATTAATTATATCATTCGCGAAAAAAAGATTACCTTGAGGATATATCAACTTAAACAGAAGAATAAATTCAATTAGACAATTCTTTTTATTTTACACATAAGCGAACTTGATACAACATGTGTCGACTAAATCAAATATTACTTCTAGATCAGGGCATAAGCAAAAAGCTCTGTATATTTTAAACAAACTTTTATTTCACTTTTCGGCCAGAGCACAATTATTAAATCAAAGAACATTTATTGTTTCTTTCTCCCTATTTGAAGATTTTTAGATCCCGAAATAAAAACATATCCTTACAGCAATTTTTAAATATCTGTCACAAATGTCATCTATTATTAAAATCCGAGATCTGAGAGCGAAAATACCCTACTGAGCAAAATCACCCTACTGATCGAAATGCTATCCCAGAAACAAGAATGCGACTGGAGATTCTGAACGCTCGTTTTCGAACCCTTCATAGTTCAATTATTGAACCCGCAACAGCTGAATGTTTTCATCGATAGTTAACGATGGTGAAAATAAATCAGTAGGATAGACTGATTTCATGCTTAAGATAATTTTGCTCATGGGAAAAGTAATGAGTTGTTAATTAGGACGGAACTGAATTTTCTGCTGCTACGAACCAGTTCATTGCAGTGACGTTCACTGCAGGGCTTTAGAAGGCACGGGGGGCGCCGGCCCTACCCCTATTAATGTCTGCTCGTTTTGGGTTTCATTTATTTATTGATGGTGATTTATGGTAGCTTTATGTTTGAAAAATTACTAGACTTTATTCATGCTCATCTTTGGTCTAATGTAGCTCTTTACTTTTTTTTTTGAAAAACCTCTTTGGTGGAAAAAGCTTTTTTTTAATAAATCCACTTAAAAAACAACAGTATAAAGCTATGTCGTTTTAGGCTATAATTTCCTCGAGGGTTACCAAACCTTCATGTCACCATGCAGTGATTTTTGCAGTCACCGTTCTTGTTAGGCAAACTCGTGGAAAGTCCATTCCGAAGCTACTATGAATCCACGCAAGCAAAATTTCCTTCCACGGATAAGGACAGACGAAGGAGCTTATGACAGAGTGTAAAACTTTATAGCAAAGAACAAGGGTTTAAGGAGGAAGGAGCACTCCTCCTTAAACCTCCTTAAACCCTGAGGAAGCAGCACTCCTCATATGAGGAACAATTTTTGTACGTTTCAAGCTTCAATGTTATTCTTCATTTGACATATTTTTTTTATTGACATGGAGTCGATGGTTTGAATAAATGGGTGAGTCATGTACTGACCTGTAACGGCTTCTTTCATAGGGTGGTATATTAGCTTCACGCCCACGGCTTCGACCGTAGTTCTCCTCGTACCTCATAATTGGTGATCTGGACCTGAAATGTTACACGCATAAGAAAGTTTAAAACGGTAATAATATTAGAAAAGAAACTATTATAATTCTTCTTTTCCATTGTCTTAAAATTAGTTCATATTTTATCGTATCATATCCGTTTTTTAACACACAAGTGAAAATTCGGCATTTTTCACTTATTATGGCCAAAAAAATGGGGAAATTAGCTCAATCAGTCATTGAAAGGGGCGCAATATTAGCTGCATTATGGAATTATATCTTTAGTAACGTTATTTTTCAAGAATAAATAAAAATCTACCTATATAACTGGTATTGTTAGTGACTCCCAACCGATCAGTAATCTGAAAAGAATCGTGTGACGTTATGCGTCCGTACCTGAAGTGACCATTTCTCAAACGTACAGTCAGAGTCTGTTGATTTATGATCCTCACAAGTGAGTTATATTTTTTTGTCTTTCGTCTGACAGGCTATGCAGGTAGTGCTTCATATTTCATTCAATGATGAAATTAATTAATCAAACAATTAAACAAATCCGATCCGATGTCAAAGAGACAAAGTATCGTAGATGCGTCAAGGCAGCTAACTAATTCGAGTCATAAACACAAGGCCATTTTTTGCGGAAAAATCAGAACCTATCAGAAGCTATATGCTAGAATACACCCGGTTTAAATGAAGAGACAACAAGTTTTCGCTTAAGGAGATTTGCCACGGCCTTCCTGGCTGAAATGTTTGGAATAAAAGCAACAGCTAAGAGATGACGCCAATATAGAGTAGATATATGTATCTTAATTAATTACGTCGCGTGATTCAGGACTCTTCGTATTCACATTCGTTTATTTAAATAGCTATCGTTGCGCTTAAAAATGAATGCTCTATTATGCTACGTTTATGATCACAAAGAAAATGCAAAAAAATTGCTATTGAGGTCATACCAAGAACTGGGAATTTCCAGAATCATCGAATCCACATAAGCAGAGCTGATTCCCCAGCCTGCCAAAAAATTTGAGATGCCAGTGGAAACAAAAAGGCGTGAGATAGAAGGATGCCCAGTAGGGATATCTGTCTGCCAAAAATTTGAGATGCCAGTGGAAACAAAAAGGCGTGAGATAGAAGGATGCCCAGTAGGGATAATGTACCAGTTGGAGGATTTTCATAAATTGTATTTTAGCCCAGAGGACATATGTAGGGAAGATAATGCCCGACAGCTGATAAAATGGTCAGGATGGGGAAAATTAGATCTTTTGGGCGGATGAGAAGACAATGGACCTTTGTGGCTTCGTCTCGACTCAATTGGGTGACTCCGCCAACAATATAGAAATAATGGTTAGTTTTCTGAAAAGATTGTCTTTAAGGGTGATTTAAGACCATTTTCTGATTTTTCTCATCACTGGATGGTTTGAACATTGCAAAGATTGAATGCAGGTTCAAAGTAGAGCAGAGGAGCACCTTCATTGGGATTTTTTGTCAGGAATTTGTGAAAAATTAGGTAATTCTTTTCCTCCATACAGAGCTCCAAATAGAGAATAGAATCCTTTTTTTAACTTCTTCCACAAAAAGTTTGTCAAAAAGTTTTTTTTATTCGTAAACTTCGTTTTTTTTACTGATTAAGGTCATTTATGATGTACTGACCAAACACTAGTACTGACCAAAGATTAGAAAAAAAACGTGTTAAATGAACAGTTTGCAAGTAATAGCCTTATATGCGTATTTGACGCATTTTTGTGATTGCTTGAATCTTAAAGTGTTTAAACTAGTCATTTCCAACAAGTATATAAACAAAAAACTTGATACTTAAATTAATACTGGGAAAAAAACTGACTGCAGAAATATTTTTTTCTGATTACCATGCTTGTAATTCAACCACCTAGATATAACGGCTGTCCTCCGACAAAACCGAGTATCTACATCTGAGTAAGTTCCGAGAAAAACACAAAAACGTTATTTTGCTCTTTGCATTTTTATCGTCTTTATTTAAAAAATAAAGTGATGATGCTCATTGTATGATACTGCTGATTGTTTTCACTGATGAAGTATAATTTGTCAGATAATAGATTTTGGCGTAAATATCGATTTCTAGTATGTACATGCTAGGTATGACACGAAAATAATGGTGAGCTCCTCTGTAGATACTAAGTAATATCAACGAAACTAAGCATCGGAAAATAAATTCGTTTGCTCCATTGGATCCCTCGTGGTCTAAAAGCCCTCGTATGCCCCTTAGGCTTTTTGTGCCCCTCCCCCTTAGATTTTAAAAAATACCTTATAAATAAATTGTAATAATTTACAATGCTAAACAAAAAAAATACTATTTTCAAAATCTAGGGGGGGGGCGGGTAATATTGTTATTTTTCAAATTTTGCAATAGAAATACCCCCAAAAAAGCCAATCTGATTGTCTAAGGGTAGAACTGATTGCAGAATTCAATTTTTCCCTCAAATTACCATACCTGTAAGTGCTTTTAGTTTTCAAGCAGGGACATTCTTACTTCCCTTATTCTTTAAAAATTTGTGCAATGATGTGCTTTTGGATAGACCACGGGGCGCCGTTCTTCCAATAATACTTACATTGCATGTTATGAATTTAAACTGTCTGCTATCTGGCTAACTATCTTAAAAAGACGAGGCAGAGTGGGGTAATATTTTATATTTAAGTATGATTTAAGCTAAAAGTACAACGCATTTAGCGAATTTTCTTTCATAGATTTAGCACTGGCATAAGAAACAGGGCAAGAAATGAGAAGGGGTAATATTTGAATAACAGAAAGGGATTTTGGCGACTGGGAAGCACAAAGAACTGAGATATTTCAGTAACAGGACAAGAAAACCAAACTCCAGCCAGTTTACGATACACCACATGACCATACTTTTTCTTGGCCATCCCTTTAACAATCTAAAACGAGATTAATTATCAAATACACACAAGATTTTAGACGTTTTCCCCCATCAATTTGCTTAACATTTAAGCGCATGTTTATAACAGCATAAGTAACGGATGCAATTCTTTCCATTTTTTATTCTACTCTGATTGAAAGGCTACCAAAAATTTGGCAGGCTACCAGGATAGGCTACCAAAAATTTGGTAGCCTATCCTGACAATCAATAAATTATGATTAAGCTGGTTTCGTCAAAAATGTTCGAATAACTCAATGAAGGATACACATCGCTTTTTTACAGCACAATGTTGAGGGTGTTATGGCAGCATCAATGATGGATTTTTTTCTCAATTCTATCCCTTTTTTATGATTTTTTTTTTTTTACAAAATAGTGGCTTAAAAGTTTACCTGAAAACAGTTTCGCCTGTAAAATGATTTTCATCCTCCTTGTAGTCTCGCAAAAATTTAATTGGTGGATTTTTGAAATTTATACGAAATATAAGAGAGCAAATAAAAAGGGATTGCAATAAAGAAGAACAAAAAAATAGTTTAGAGATGTGATAAATTTGGACTTGCTAGAAACTACAATGAAACAAAAAGAGAGGGTTTTTGTTTCGCCAAAGAAAGGAGGAATAGTCAAACCTAGAAAGAACATACATCGATTCACACAAGACAACCTAAATCAAACATAAAATGGAGAGAAATTGAAATGAATGAAAACTTAATATGGATACAAATGACAACAAAAAAGCTCAAATTAAAACTGATGGGAATCAAGATTGCATTAAATACAATCAACAATCAAACAACCCCTCAAACTCTAAAGATCAAAGTGATGGAGACCTGTTAGCTGGTTTTATTTCTTTTGATGCTATAAGGCACCTTATGTTTGGAACTTAAAAGCTTACTTTAGCAAGCAAAAGTGACATTTTGCTATTACACATCAAAATCTTTCGATTTTTAAAAATTCCTTTCAAGTACATTTCAAGCAAAAATTTGTTCAAGTCAAAACTTGGTTTTCTTTTCTGTCTTTTTAAATATTGACTTCAATTTAGGTCCTTGGGTGGAGGAAGAGTGAAATATTGACTTCAATTTAGGTCAATTTAGTGAAAATGTTTTAAATATTGACTTCAATTTAGGTCCTTATGTGGAGGAGGAGTGAAATATTGAATTCAATTTAGGTCCTTGGGTGGAGGAGGAGTGAAATATTGACTTCATTTTAGGTACTTAGGTGGAGGAGTGAAATATTGACTTCAATTTAGGTCAATTTAGTAAAAAAATTTAAAATATTGACTTCAATTTAGTGAAAAATTTTTAAATATTGATTTCAATTTAGGTCCTTGGGTGGAGGAGGAGTATTATCAATATTATCATGAAATTTGAAGGCCGCTACAGCATTGAATAATGCATGTTAGATGCAAAAATACTTAAGATAGTACTGTTTTTTCTCCGATAGTTCTTTTTTGCTAATAAAATAGTCAACTCATTTTAGGGGAGTGACTATCCTACCCTTACAATATCAACCATGTTATGCCCCTTGACTTTTTTTTATTATCTTGCACGAGCGAACTGTAACAAAATTCCTGCTCCAAATTTAGGGGATAATATCAAAAGTATCAAATAATAAAAACATTATAAGAATTTTTGGATCTTTTAATTGCTTTTAGTTCAATACATAATATCCAAAAACAGCTGTTAGCGACAGAGAAACAAAGTAAAGGATATAAACTACAGGAGTCTTAAAAAACATAAATAAGTCAAAATTACCTTTAAATTTCGGTTTAAAAAATGGGGCAAAGTCACGGTTCCAGAAAGGGGATAGTTTGAATGTCCTTTCCAGAGATGGAATATGCCCTTGATCTAGCCAACGGACGAAAAAATGAAAATTGCTGATTTCAATAAAATGTCGTAAGTGGTAATTTCATCTCTTATTTTGAAGCAAACCGATGCCGACTTCCTTAAATATTGCGAGGGGTTGAAATCACCGCCATCTACATTCTTTCATTTCCAAAACCTAATCCAAAGAGTAGTATATATAACGTCCAATGATGATGTTGGTGAATATTCCAAAGACAGGAATAATTTAGGATGCCCTCTTCAAGGCCAAAATATTTCTTGCCATGTCTTGGATAATCTCTAAGAGAATGAAATGGGGAATGACGCTTTGTTATATACAAAACCAATCTTCTCACCAGTTAAATGATAAATTAAGCTGCTGGTGAATTGAAGAATTGAAGTTGAATGGTAGATGGTGTTGGATGTACAAGTGGATGTTTTAAAGATGTTAAAAACCTGGAAAAGGGTGGTGATAAGAGCTATTGTTAAAATGAGCAATTTTAAACTTACATTAAGCATTTAAACATATTGCTGTAAATAGAATAATAATTGAAATGGAAACAGTTTTAACTTCATTGAAAAGAACTGAAACAAAATTACGGTAAAATTTACCTATTGCTCTTAAACTTCATTTTATAGAACTAACATCATATTGATGGTATAATTTATGTTTTTAAGGAAATAGGTTTTTTGTAATTTATTATATTTTACGTTTTGAAAGGCTTACAAATTACAGGAATAAGAAGATTAAAACGCTACCAAACATAAGCAAGTTTATGAAAAGACTTCAATATTTTTTTTTATCGCATACTTAAGCCCTATAATTTCTATTAGAGAAAATGAGGTATTAAATTCAAATGTATGACCACTTCAAAAATTAGGGAAAATATCCAGAACCGTTAGATATAAATAGGAGATTGAACAGACCTCTGCCTTCGGAAACCACCACGACCTTCTCTGCCTCTATGCGAATTCCTAGAGTAGCCATCATCTCGGTAATTATCCCGACGGTAGTTTTCGCGACGATCAGTCCTTGTCTTGCCGTTCGACATTTCTACTTTGATTCTTGAGCCATGGAGTCTCCTAGATTTAATAGCGATCATGACTAATTTGGATACAAAAGGTGAGCACAAATATAACAATATACATGGTGAGACAATAAAAAAACCATATTGACTTTATTTAACAATATAATTGTCATTATAACAAAACACCTCAGGGTCAGGCGGTCAATTCGAGCATTAAATGCTCGTATTTGTCTTTTAACGAATCCCGGGGCTGTTCCATCCAACAACGGAACAGCATGATGTAAAACACAAACCAGACGAACTATGGGAGGAAAAATTATCATCTGATTCACAAATGATTCACAAATGGTAAAGATTATTTTGATTACTTTGGAAACAGGTTTACATGAATTAACTAAAAGATGGCACTAAAATTTCAGCATGAGCCTTGTGACTTTGGTATGTATGCAACGTCGCGACAATGCAATTTGTATGGTAGGATTCTTTGGTATGTATAACTTTATACCTAAACAATTAAAGGACCCAAAACTGGGCCCCACAACCCTGCTTTGGGGTCTAAAAGGAATATTAGATATATTGCACCTCTATCGACTCCCAATATTTCAGAGGTCATTTAGGGGTTTGTCTTAAATGAACGAGTGACTGTCCTAAACACAGTAAGAATACATTTGACACATGTTGTTTTTTTTTCAAACAAAGCTTGAAAATGACAATACGAGCGTCATAAAATAAAACGCGTAACGTAATCAACATTTTTAACAAAACGCTTCCAATTTTCTCGGCGTCCATATCAATGGATTAGCCTACTTACTACCCCTTCAAATCGCGGTAGTATTTCTGCAATAATTCCTCCTGTAACAACTAATACTACCATTACCACTCTTACCTAGACTGCTCTAACTGCGGTTACAACTATGACTCCAACTACATAGCTTCCCTGTGTTCACAGGGCCAAAAATAAGGACTTATGGACCTATTTTTATCTGGAAAAGGGACTATTCTAGGGACCTTTTCAGTTTCAGAAGTCCTTGGATAGGTCAAGCATTGAATATAACCAAAAATGAGACTTGTCTGACGGAAATAAATAAATAGAGCAGCAACATCCCTTGGAAGTCTCCAAATTAAAACAATCAGTAAATAAATTGGATGAATGATTTGGACCAGCTGAGAAACAGGCTACCTGAGGGTGGAAGCAAGAATGCATGCTTTCATGAGCTGTCCCAGTCCTTCTACAGTTGTTTCTTCGTTTTTTTTTTAATGTCCTTTTCAATTTATTTGAACATGTAACTTTCAAAGGCATAACACCACACATGAAAATGATATTAAAGCAATAACAAAAAGTGGAAAACACAGCCTAATTATGTTCATTGAACTGCAAGGCTGTAGTGTAATGAGCAAGAGATTAGGAGCAGACCGCCTTGTCTTGAAATGATTTTTCTTGGTTTTAAGTTTTGATGTTGATTCTTACTTTCAGTAGACTAAAAAACTTGTTTTCTAATTTGATTTTGATATGTAGTGTATACCAAGTTAGGTTTTTAACCTAATTTAAGTTAACCTAACAGCCTTAAGCTACGTTTTTCTTTGGGATGAAGGCACTGAAACCTTTTTTCTCTTGAACTAGGGCTCTTTCCCCTGTGATCAGCAACTGTTTTCTTGACTCTATCTGCTTTTGAGTGCTTTCAAGGGCAGCTGCTGACAGTTTTTCCTTCAGCCTTGAAAGCCAACCACACTTTATTGCGTTTTCCTTTCAAGGCTTTTACCAGCTTTCAAGGCTTTTTCCTTTACCAGGTCTAGGTACAGATCGTGACTTTTTAGCAGACTCTGCAAGTTTTATCGAATGTTCAGTGACAGGGACACTTTTTTCACACGCTCCAAGCATGCCTGGCCTCTCATTTACGAATGGTGTGCATTCAAATTTTGCTCAACAACAGAAGTTCGTTCTTTGATGAGTTTCCTCCCAGGGTTGAAAGCTGGGTCACCAAACTCAACACTGGTAGAAATGTATGAAATATTTGCAATTGTCATTATGATAGAAGACGAATTTGAATACTCGTCTCTTCTATTGCCTTGTTTTATCTATCATTAATCCTTCCTGGCTCTGATGAAAGTCCGGATAATTGAACTAGTTTAAATTTGTGAACTAGTAAGCATTTTTGTACTGCAATGGGTAACTTTCTGACGACGTATAATACACTTTGAGCAGAAACCGATTTAGAAATCTCACCAGGGAGAAGAAACCATAAAGCTTTTAAGAACTACCAAGTTTTATCGGTTGAGAGTCTCCAAGGCCACCCATGAGTACCTTAATTCAATGTACTTTTAGTTTTTATGAACGTTTTCTCCCTTTCAAATGAATCCCTCTCAAATATATAAAATATCAACAGCCAAACAGAATTTTTATGAAGCATGAATCTATATATAAACGAAACGCCTTGTTAGTTTCAGAGGAAAAAAATTGGTATTAATGTGTCAGTATTGGTACAATAGATTTGGTTTTAGGTTGACCACAGCTGAACCTCTAGTCTTTAGGTTTTAGAGGGTGGCAATCCCACTCTTAATTGGGTTAGTTCATGTATGACTTCATTATTCTCTATAACTTCCGTTCATTTTGGCTTCTTTATCAGGTATATTTCACCCCTTTTTTCAAGGTTTGATATTACCCTTTACTGTTAAAAAAAAGAAGAAACACATCTATGCTACCCATGCATAAATATGATTATCCTTGTTCTTCATAGTGGGGTACTTTCAACCCCCAGTTAGGTTCTTCAAAAGTGAGAATTTCTATGATGTATTTTTTGAATAAATTTGATGTCAGCTTGATGGGATGTCAAGCTCTTTTTGAAGTTTAGTTTTTCTAATTAAAAAGTAACGTCCAGCTTGACCAGAATGATAATTAATTTTAAAATAATGGTACATGTTAATTTAATGGTAAATTAATTTAATAATCGTAATTAATTTTAAAATAATGGTGCATGTGAAATATTCGTCACTAGATATTTTCTTTGAAAACCTGTGTTTTTAAGCTTTGGCTACTAAATCTAAACATAAGGTGCAATTACCTTGTTTTCTCAGAAGACGTGACGTAACCTAAATGGTGAGCAGAGACAAATGTTAATCTACACTTTATTTCTGTCAATTTAACGTATTTCTATATAGACGATGAAACATTACGCAATACAGCTGGCTAAAAAATTACAAAGAAATACACAACAGGTCAGAAGTTATAGCCCTGAAAAATTCTTAAATTGAAGTTAAGTTTCCTTAAGTTTTTTTTTGTGATCCAAACAATTTTAAAAAAAGGAGATGCGGTGTTTTTTTGGCCCCCTGGCAATTTGTTTATATATTTCAAAAAAAAAGGCAAAATGCATAAACAGAACAGCATTGTCTAAGAGTCCATAAAAAGAAACTCCACTTCATCCTTTTATCTTGTTGATCTGTCTGGACATTTGAATGAATCATTTTATTTTTCCTCAAAAAACAAGCAATGTGCTAAAATGGAATAAGTACAAAAAAGAAAAAGAAGAAAAATCAGACACACTTCCATCTAAAAAAATACAAAAAAAAAACATTCAATAAACCATTTTCATGATCTAGAGAATGCATAAGCCGAGAACGACATCCTTCAATAACAACAAATGGCTGTGCTGCATCAGAACTAGACAAGAGCCGTCGGTAACTTTCCAATAAAGGGATACTTAATAGAAACTTCGCATAACGAAAATACAGTCAGCGGATAGCTATTTTCTCAGTTTGACTAAACAGTTCCCATAAGCATGCTAATGCTAATAAATAGGGCACATCAAACGCATTATACATCCTTCCTAGTATTGCCTGCTTATAACTAGATTTACACGGAACAAGAAGTCCGTACGTCCTTTGCAGTCTTTCACTTAAAAAATCAAGCAGGAGGGACCTGGTATACTTTAAGCTAGAACCAATTGGCAGACCATGGTAAGTAAAGCTAGACGAGGGCTTTACAACATGTGATCCAAGGCAAATATTTGCAGTAGATGAACAACCAGTTGATTCACCTACTACAAAAACTGCACTCTTTTCCAGGATAAAACTAAGACCAATTATTTTATACTCATAACCCTGAATATCAAAGATCTCCTTTATAGTAGCGTAAGCCCTACTTACGTTCAGTAAATCATCTGTATAGTTAGCCAGTGACAGGTCAAGACCTCCAAATATAAAACTAGTTGCAACCGATTTGGGCTTCCACTTTGCTATTATTATAAAGAGGATGGGACGAGACACCACCCTGTCAAATACCTTTCCATACTCTTTTACGAACCTGAGATAGCAAATAACCATTAGGAACTGGCACTTTAACAACAACATACAGTTTACTATACATATCCTGCTGATAAAGAACGTACCTACAAACAGAAAGGGCATGAAAAGATGAAAAAATGTTATTATTGCTTTAAAGATACTTACAAACCATCAAGATGGCGACAAGATTCCTCAGCATCCCTGGGATCTTCAAATTCAATAAATCCAAAGCCTGGAGGATTTCGGGCAACCCAAACATTGCGCAAAGGTCCATATCTGGCAAACAAATCTTCAACCTCATATCTGTCAACTTCACGACTTAAATTGCCGATGTATACTTTGCAATCGAGGTCCCAATCTCTGTGATGCTTTGACATATTGTGCCAATAAAAGAGGTTGGTCAAAAACTATAAGACAAGCAATTATTTTTTTTCTTTTTTAAGAGAATAGTGAGGTGAGGGTGGTCTAACAAAGCACTGAAATGAATCAGAATTGAGCATAGTTTTTAAGAGTAGAGATCAATGCAGCCACTCTATGTGCAACTAAAAACTGAAACTTATTTTCTTAATTAGTTGCAATACCATTTCAGATGCTTCCACTGTCATGAAGAGTCCTAGGTCAACTAGGGTGGTTGAGTTAGCACCCTTTATGACCTTGGAAGCATCTGCCCCTTCCTCTACCTCTCTCTCAACAACTAAAGGTTTCTGCCAATGCATCAGACATTTTACAACACCCTAGGATAGAGAAAAAGAGGTCATTAACATATTTATCACCACCACCCTTGTGCCCTTGTGCAATACTGGTTAAATTTGCACCCAAAAACAGAATAGGGGCCAAAAAGCCAAAAAAATGAACTTGGCAGTAATTAATTGAACAAGACTTCCAATTTTAATGAATAACAAAAATCCTGAGAACAGCTAAAGTATCCTTGCTTCAGTGAATAAATTTCCAAAAAGAGAAAATAAAACTTAAAACCTACACAGCACCTTTATCCAGAATAAAATCAAACAGTAATAGCATACTTTTCTTTTAGAAAATGTTGCTTGAGCAGGTATGCACAGATTAATCTAGGGGAGGTTCCAATTTGTCAAAACAGCACAATACAGAAGTAGAATATGAAAGTTAGAGGAATTTATAAAACTGTGTTTAAAAATAATGGGATTACAAGAGAGTCTAGAGCAAGAAAGAGGGGGAGCATTGGCATATTGATAGGGGGCCGATTGCGCCGCCCAACCCCGAAATTTCAAAAAAAAAAATTCAAGAGCTAACTGCCATGCTCTCAGCAATCCCATTGATTTTTTCTTGTATACTCTGATAATAAAATCTCTCCCCTTTACAGATGTCTTAGGTATCTGTCTGGGTCTAGTTCCTACACTTAAAAGATCTCTGTCAGCCAAGAATTGTCATTCCCTCAGTCATTCCATCCATTTGCTTGAGTCTCCAGCAAGTCTAATTGCATACTTATTATGATTACATTTGATCAGATTGAAAGCTGCGTAGGCTTCATTGCTAGTATTTGATTCGACGTGACTCTGTGATATTTAAAAAGAAGGCACAATATATACTGACAGGTATCTTAATGGCAAAACATAATTGTCTACAATTTCTTTATAAATTTTTTTCAAAAACATTGCATGTAGTTGATGAAGATGGTGCTTTGACTCCTATTGTTCCAGTTGTTGAGGCAAGAGTTCTGCTCATCTCATTCCTGGCAAAAACATTTCAGTCGAAAGGAATATCAATGAATTACTTTTTTTATTGCAGCTTAATGCACCTTTTCCTTTTTCCTGATTTTCAAATGCCAAAGAAAGATTGAGCATTAAGAATGAAACAGATTAGCCTCATAGCAGCATTGCATTGATGCTAATTGTCCAAATCAGTTTTCTATACTATGTAGATTTACAATTATTGTTAACTATGTTGGCTACAGCTGCCATAGTCCGACAGCTCTTTCTTCCTTTTTTATGATCATCATGAAATTCGGCGCCGTTTTTGCAAATCAGCACCAATTTACCAAATCGGCACCAAAAAAAGCAACGTGTGTTCTAGGCTTTAGACTGGGAAACATTGCTACAGATCCACAGGCCAAATGATAATGCTTTCTGTAAATTTTTTAGTGAAAAGATTACATAAACTGTTCATTAAAAGAGCATAAGCAAATGTAAATAAGATAATATGCTTTAAGAGAATGGCTAATCAAATACCAATTTGTCACTCAACCATAAGCACTTCACAACAAAATTAGTGAGTGCAACTAACAATTATATTACTTTTTTTCACCCTGCTGTGTCTCCAGTAAAAATTACAATAACAATATCCTCTCCAAACTGTTTCTCCTAGCATTTGGGTAGTTTTGAATGATGATAACAACAAGAAGCCTTAAAATATGTAAGCAAAACATGTAAAATATTGGTAAAATACATAAAATAGGTAAAATATCAATTTTACAGGGGTCCATAAAATTAAGGAAAAATACAAAATTTTACTATGATCAGTTTTACCATTTACAACACTAGCATGAATGTGTATTACTTTAACATCTTTTAACAATAGTAATCTTGTAACATTTTCATTTTATTTTCTAGCATGTTTCTGGCTGTTTACATGGATCAGCTGTCTATTAGTAAATAAATAAATAAATATCAGGTGACATCTAAGGCACTGCTTCATTACCCTGGTATTATATTATGTTTTTTTCTCTCTCCCTAATTTTTACTCAAAATAATTGATTGAAAAATATAACTATACAAAAAATTATACACTTTATACACTAAAAGTTATACACTTAAAATATGATCCTGAACTAATCTCAAATGATAATTATTTAATATATTTATTTAGGCTTTGTATACTTCTGAAAGATAAAAAAGCTTTGATGAACAAAGGATCAGCCCGTGTAAAAGGCATCTTTATAATTTTTGTGTTGTGGCAATAGAGGGTTAAAATTACCCTCTATGGCAGTCCTCTACTGTTGCCTAGATGGTGAATCCTCAGACAAACCAAATTTATAATTTGGGAGTTTTGGACAAATAACAGAAAAGAATCATGTTCTTAAACTTGTAAATCAATTTTCTAATCCAGAAAAGACATTGTTTTTATAATCATTTATTTACATATTCTTATTTTATTTATCCTTATAGGCTACCATTGATACTAGTTAATGAGATATTATTCATGCACAATAAAGCATGTTTTGTTTTGTAACTGAATTTCAATTATAAATAGGAGGTTTTATATGCATTAAAGTAACTAGACATGTTTGCATAAAATTTAGATATTTCATGACAGAGCCAAGTATCCCCTTTTTATATACAAACTGTATAGAATTTTTAAACCAAATAATTGGAGTACTGGCCCCCTTCCAAGTACAGAATCCTAAAGATGTGCCTGGACTAAACTAAACGCAAAATGACTAATACTGAAACAAAAAAACGCAGTTTAGCGCCTAACTATGTTAAATGAGCACTAAAGTGTAGTTTGGAGTGTATAATAATTAAAATACAGGGAATATAAAGGATATGAAAAAGCTAGGCATAAAAAGTTGACCTATGTATTGAGTAAACAGTCAATATAAGCAGCAATAGACTTTCAAATTCGTGTGGTCCTTTTTAGGCAGGAGTGAGTGATAGTGCCAGGAAGACAGCGTAAATTCAAGTTTGAGTGGAAAGAAAAACCCCAGTTCAGGGACTGGCTACAGCAAGTGTCTTGAGATGTACACAGGGCATATTGCAAGCTCTGCAGGGAGTCTTTTGCATTGGTAACATGGGTGTCTCAGCACTATACATGAGGACAAGGCCATGTCAAAATTTCACAACAGTAGGAAGACTACAACAGATGTATGAGAGGGGTGTAGCACCACAACAAACAGTGACCTGCCAACAGCTAGTGTTCAGGAGGGAAGTGCCAGAACTGAAAATACAGCATTACAAGAAGCCCAATAAAAGAGGAGAGAGAAGAAGCTCAGAACTACAAGGGTGCTCAACATTTTCTTCAAGCCAAGCTGTGTTTGAAGCAGAGATTTGCTAGGTAATTAAGATAACAATGTTGTACTCAACTCCTGCTCTGATATCTCAGCCATTTTTGGTTAAATATTCCCAGACAATGAGATTGTCAAAAAGTTTCCATGTGGTGCAACAAAGGCAGATTACCTTATATGCTTTTGCTTGGCTCCTTATTTCAAACAGCAATTGATCAGTGATATAAGAAAAGCACCATGCAATGTAGTTTCTTTTTATGAATGCCTGAATAAAGTGACTTAAACAGAGCAGTTCAATGTTTTACTGAAATACTGGAGTGAATACAAAGGGGAAGTTGTGGTGTATTATTCTGATTCAAGGTTTGTGAGACACACTCAAGCAGAGAAGCTTCTGGAAAAGACCAAGAAACCCCTGTAACCATTTAATCCAAATAAGCTGTTAACGATTTCAATGGATGGGACAGTTGCCAACTGGGGGCTTCTGAGGATATTCCAGGAGGACAAAAGGCAAGAGGACCCAGATGCACCAAAGATGATAAGTTTGGTTAGTTGTGGTTGGGATGTTCATCATGGAAGTTTTCGTTGCAGATATTTCATGACTCACTGGAAAGATGATCTGACTTGATTGAGGTGAAAAAACAACAAAATGTTCTCTAGGGTTCAGTGCCCATTGATGGGTTGAAGACTTGAAAGTTGCAGAGTGGGCAATGGAAGTGTGCCCAGCTGTGAAACAGTAAATCTACAACCACCACAAAATCCTAAAAAGTAAAGTACCTTCATCTGCATCCTACTACAGTAAAAGGGACCACAGCTTACCCCATCTTTAAGGCTAAGGTCCAGTTTTATGCAGATGCACCAATGGTGCCTTTCCTTAAAGAGCTTGAGTCTATCCTGAGATGTTGGCTGTCATGCTTCATTAAGAAGAAGAATTGGGGTTGATGAAAACATCTGTCCAACTGCTGAAACTTGATGTCCAAAACAATTCAATCCATGTACCACTCAAACAATTCAACACTGGATTTGTAACAAAACACGCTTTAGAGAAAGGATCTAAAGCCCTAGAAAAATCCAGTGACCTATATAGGTGTTCAGATCTTTATCAATGTGGATGCTGCACTGCCTCAGAGTGCAACAAAACCCTTACTCAGTATAAAACATTCTCAAGCCATTCAACTGCAAACCTTGGGGAAGAATTCCAAGATTGTTCATACAATTGCTGACTTGATGAGTATTTGGGGAGATTCATTGGTGTTAGAGCACAGTATACAGCACTGTGGGATAGAATGAAATTTCTCCTAACTATGTTTTGCAAACAAGCAGCAGTGGAGCAAGGGTACCCAGTGAACATAGACATGATAATGGAAAACTTAAAGGAAAGGAGTACTATAGCATTGTGCCTGGTCCAGGTCCTGGTAAAGGAAAGGATTCAATTATTAAGCATGCAGTAGATGAAACATAACCAAAAGATTTAATCCAACATTGTAAAGGAGCAAGAATGAGATCTATGCAATATCTTGACAATGGAAAATAAAGAACACACTGCAAATGAGAAGAAAAGAAAGGAGCTCCAAAAAGAGACAGAAAATGTCAAAGCAAAATAGGGAAGAATACTGAAAAGCAGTGAGATTATGCACAACAGGCAGACAAAATGGCAATGAAAGCAGAAAAAAGGACTCCAAATAACTGTCCAAGTCCACTAATTTTGTAAAGGTGCAGCCAATAAAAGGGAAGCATCACAAACTCCAGCAAAAATACTAGAAGACCTGTAGGAGAGCATCAAGAAGCTACAATAACTGAGATTTATTTAAGAGGAATGTTTTAATTGAAATTTCATTGGTGTTTTTTTTATATTGATGTTTTAGCACTTCAGGATAGGATTTAAGTTTGATATTTATATTTTTGCAATAATTTTCATTTTCACTTCAAGAATGAAAGTATCAGATGCATTAAGTCAACTTTAAGCAAACAGACAAATTATAGGTAATTGTTTTGGTAATTTATTGAACATAGAATATTGTGTGGGGAAAGTAGGATATACAATATATACCAGTATTTTACCCTAATATGTCAGAATATTTTAGTTCAGATATATGTCATAATAGGCTAAATTGATTTTGTATTTAAACACATTTATCTTTACAGAAGATATATTCTTTTCAGGAAAATAACTGAAACATAGATGTAATAAATCAAAATAATTTAGAACAGCAATCTATGTCATTATCTATGTGCAATTTGCCTTGGCATGAGCATATGCAGTTAATTTAAAAGTCCAATAACAGTCAATGTTTTCTGACATAAGTAACTGATTGTAAACACAGGTTCAATGTGAGGGACTTTTACAATGTTATTATATTGTAAAATAGCAGTGTAAAAACTAAGGATGAGAATAATCTATGTGTTATTTGTGTTATACTACAAGTAGAGAAAAGTAGGTGGGATTGTTAAAGACAACAATTTTTGTACAATTATAATACTAATATGATGATAATATTGGCACATTGAACAGTCTTAGTTATAATAGCTTGACTTGTATTGTGGCCAGCTAGCAGTAGAAAATGTCTTTGAAATGTCCTGGAAAATCATTTCAAGAAAAGAATGTGAACCCTGTTTACCAAAAATAATAATTACCATTTTGAGTCAGATACAAATCACAATTTTTTCTCGCTAGGCAGATTTTTCCTCAAGTGATGTGTTAACTATTATCCTAGCTAAATAATGTTGTTAGCAGTATTGTATTGGATGGCAAAGGTCTAGATTAGGGGCTGAAGAGAAAATGTTAAAAAAACAATTCCTACTTTGTAAATTGGAATTTGGGATGTGTATTGCTACTCTAGTCAATAAGGATGATATATCAATTCTGAAATCAGTGCAGTGATATGCAACTAAATGCATAGAGGGATTTTAAAATCTTCCATATCCTACCCAATTAGATATGCTCAAATTACCATCACTCACATATAGATGTAGACAAGGAGATGTGTTAATGATGTACAAGTTACTACATGACCAGAGTGTGATCCCTAACCTGTTCCAGATAGTCAGTTCACAAAGTACCAAATTTTCCAGGGGGGGGGGGGCAGATACCAGAATAGTGGAGATTGGAGTACCAAAATTCCTTCCCCCCAAAAAAATTAAAAATATAAAACTCAAGTAAAATTCTCAAATTTGGAAAGCCTTTTTTTCCACAGGGGGTATTTTCCAGGAGGGTGGGGGGTATTTTCCGTGGGAGGGGGGGGGTATTTTCCAAGGGGGTAATTGCCAGGGGGGACGCCGGCCAACAGACTGATCATGATACCTTTAGATCATATTTCAAACAGTGAGTGGTACAAAAATGTGATTCTATACTGGTATAGAAAAACCAAGAGTTTTACTATAAAAAAAGAATGGTTACTTTTTTACTAATTACTATTAATTTTACTATTCAATTTAAGCCATTTATTTGTAATTTATTTAGAATTATTTGTTGATTTATTAAAAGATCAATATTTTAAATTTACAAATTCTGCTATCTTCACTAAATTCCCATATGTGTTTAAGCTATAAGTTAAGTTTCATTATTATGAAAGAAAAGCAAGAGAAATCCCTGTTTGGATTAGACCTAATAGGATACAACCAATGGGACAGACACAGGATGATCATTATAGACTTAAGCAAAATTAGAATCTTACCCCTTAACTAGGATTATATTTGAAAAATTAAGGAAAAGAATTAAAAAAATATAGGCTTAGGTTTTTAGCTTGCCAAAATATGAGCAAAAACCAAGGCTAAACTGACTCCTGGTAGGGCATGATGCTGTATATATATGAAATTGCTTTGTTTATTAATTCCAAAATGTGGTAAGCTTTATCAAGCTTGTTGCACTATTGCTAGGGCATAAGAATGCCCTTGAGAGTATTTGCTATACACCCTAAATTGGCTTCTGATTTTTGTCTCCTTTAGTTAGATAAACAATGACCTATATTGAGTTAATCTAAGATCTAAGAATTGAATTAAATTTTTAATTGATTCTAAATGAGTATCAAAGCAGTTCTTAAAGACAAAACAAAAATAAGAAATTCTTTTTCTTTGATTAGTTGTTACACTTCTATTTTATTCCTACTCTGGTCTAAATTACTGGGGGGGGCATGCCCCCCCCCTGCAGGTGCCCATGCAAAGTACTAGAGGCCATGCCTTGAAGTTTTACTGAAAACATGCTAACACCAGGCAAAACAAAGTCTTTTCTAATTACATAGTCAGCCTATGGAACCCCCTTAACCAGAATGCTGTTATTTCTCCCAGTGTTGAAACCTTGGGGAAGAATTCTAAGATTGTTCATACAATTGCAGACTTGATGAGTATTTGGGGAGATTCATTGGCGTCAGAGTACAGTATACAGCACTGTGGGATAGAATGAAATTTCTCCTAACTATGTTTTGCAAACAAGCAGCAGTGGAGCAAGGGTACTCAGTGAACATAGACATGCTAATGGAAACTAAAAGGAAAGGAGTACTATAGCATTGTGCCTGGTCCAGAATTCAGTTATTAAGCATTCAGTAGATGAAATATGACCAAAAGATTTAATCCAACATTGTAAAGGAGCAAGAATGAGATCTATGCAATATCTTGACAATGGAAAATAAAGAACACACTGCAAATGAGAAGAAAAGAAAGGAGCTCCAAAAAGAGACAGAAAATGTCAAAGCAAAATAGGGAAGAATACTGAAAAGCAGTGAGATTATGCACAACAGGCAGACAAAATGGCAATGAAAGCAGAAAAAAAGGACTCCACATAACTGTCCAAGTCCACTAATTTTGTGAAGTTGCAGCCAATAAAATGGAAGCATCACAAAATCCAGCAAAAATACTGGAAGACCTGTAGGAGAGCATCAAGAAGCTAAAATAACTGAGATTTATTTTACATGAATGTTTTAATTTAAATTTCATTGGTGTTTTTTATATTGATGTTTTAACACTTCAGGATAGGATTTAAGTTTGATAGTTATATTTTTGCAATAATTTTCATTTTCACTTCAAGGATGAAAGTATCAGATGCATTAAGTCAACTCTAAGCAAACAGACAAATTATAGGAAATTGTTTTGTTAATCTATTGAACATAAAATATTGTGTGGGGAAAGTAGGATATACAATATATACCAGTATTTTACCCTAATCTGTCAGAATATTTTAGTTCAGATCTATGTCATAATAGACTAAATTGATTTTGTATTTAAGCACATTCTTTTCAGGAAAATAACTGAAACAAAGATGTAATAAATCAAAATAATTTAGAACAGCAATCTATGCCATTATGTATGTGCAATTTGCCTTGACATGAGCATATGCAGTTAATTTAAAAGTCCAATAACAGTCAATGTTCTCTGACATAAGTAACTGATTGTAAACACAGGTTCAATGTGAGGAACTTTTACACTGTTATTATAGTGTAAAATAGCAGTGTAAAACCCAAGGATGAGAATAATCTATGTGTTATTTGTGTTATACTACAAGTAGAGAAAAGTAGGTGGGATTGTTAAAGACAACAATTTTTGTACAATTATAATACTAATATGATGATAATACTGGCACATTGAACAGTCTTAGTTATAATAGCTTGACTTGTATTTTGGCCAACTAGCAGTAGAAAATGTCTTTGAAATGTCCTGGAAAATCATTTCAAGAAAAGAATGTGAACCCTGTTTACCAAAAATAATAATTACCATTTTGAGTCAGATACAAATCACAATTTTTTCTCACTAGGCAGATTTTTCCTCAAGTGATGTGTTAACTATTATCCTAGCTAAATAATGTTATTAGCAGTATTGTATTGGATGGCAAAGGTCTAGATTAGGGGCTGAAGAGAAAATGTTAAAAAAACAATTCCTACTTTGTAAATTGGAATTTGGGATGTGTATTGCTACTCTAGTCAATAAGGATGATATATCAATTCTGAAATCAGTGCAGTGATATGCAACTAAATGCATAAAGGGATTTTAAAATCTTCCATATCCTACCCAATTAGATAAGCTCAAATTACCATCACTCACATATAGCCTAGATGTAGACAAGGAGATGTGTTAATGATGTACAAGTTACTACATGACCAGAGTGTGATCCCTAACCTGTTCCAGATAGTCAGTTCACAAATTACCAAGGGCGCCTGCAGAAAGTTTTCCAGGGGGGGGGGGCAGATACCAGAATAGCGGAGATTGGAGGAGAAATCAATTTTGAGGAAAAAAAATACAAAGAAGTATATTGTTGATCAGTTAAGTATCATTTTTGAGTTTTTTTGTTACACACCAGTTCTTTTTGTTAGTTTCTTTGTTACTTTAGAAATAACAGTTGCATTGGCAACAGAGAGGGCCTAGGTGTTTGTCCCATGAGTGTCTTTCCCTCTGAAGAATTGCTGCTTGGCTCTTAATCTTAAGAAACAGTAGGCTAAGTTATCCCAGCAGTCTTTGAATAGGCCTATGAGTTTCAACAGTCTAGAGTGAAGTAAAATGCCATTTCTACATTTCAGTGCATCCCTGATTTCTACATCCCAGTCCATCCCTAAGGATGGTAGATACAGTTTTGGCTGATTCCAGAAGACCTCTGAATTGCCTGGCTTGCCAGTTTGTCAACCACCTCATTAAAACACATTCTCTAGGCCTAGTGAATTAATTGAGAGGTTTACCGTTTCCAATATATCTAAAATCTGCTGAACTAAAATTTCACTATAGTAGAGTCAGTCTTGGGCACTTCATAGCCTACTGCTGAGAAACAGCTTACATGGCTGAGAGCTTGAAGTGTGATCTAGGCTATATTCGCCCAAAATTAATCAAATATAATCTCACGATATTCTATAGACTATTAAATATCTTAAATTTACACCATCTACCGCCTATGAAGGTGATGATTTAGCCTACTTTACCTTAATTAAATCTACAGGACACCACAAACAATCTATCGAGATTTTTTCTTTTTCTTCAGCCTTTTGACATGTTGCGTTTTCTGAAAACTGAAGGTGCGTTCGGACCTTGAACTTTAGTTGAACCACAGTTACGTCCAAATGTTTTACACTCCGCAGCCACAGATAATCTGGCCGTTCTGAACTTGCACACTGAAGGGTGGAACCCAACTCAGAGCTAGTAAAGGATTGATTCTCCTCCAAAGTAAACACTATAAAACTCTGAAAACAACGTTAAAAAAACCTAAATACTTGTAAATATGAAGCAGTTTAAATTGCTTACCTGTGAATAGGGTGAACATACTAATCAATGCCTTTTTTATACTCTTTCCAAATGTAATAATCGCTTTATAATAATAGTTTTTTTTTCGAAAATTCAATTTTAAGCCTTTTGCAGACCCTCAAAGATGATCTATTTTTCTTTTATTTTTGATACAGCTTATAAGCGTAACTCTTGTTTGAACCGATTTACCTGTAAACTAAATCAACTGTGACGAAATCGAGAACCAGAAACCGCATGGGATATATACAATTTAGGCTACATATTTGCAAAAGAAGGGGGATAGGGTAAAGTATAGTGAACTAAAATTTTAAAAACACAAAAACACTAAAATTTTAAAATTATTATTCTCAAGTCACTTTTACGTTACGGGAAAGGATCAAATGGATACAGTACAAGATTTAAGTTTTTTTTTGAAAATTTACAGAAGAAAAAGAAGCAAATAGAAAAATTATGTAATACGTAAGGCTTAATAGGCACGTAAATATATACAATGGTGTGAGAAAATATAAATACAATTTTGATACGTCGGATTTATCCCTAATATTTTGTAGGTGTACGAATCCTAGACAATACCACCCCTGCACTTTTAATATTATTGAACATAAAATAAATATGTTTCTATGTAGCCTACAATGAAAAGACGACTATAAAATGTATGATATAGCGCAGAGTCGGAGTTAGGTCTTTTCTAAGGGGGGGGGAGGGGAAAATGTAGACTTCGCTGCCCCCTGCTGAACCATCAATAATGTAGATATTACAAAATTTTGCCCATAAATATTACAATTTTAGCTTAGTTTTCCACCCCCGTGGCACTTGCCCCCTTTTGCCCTTCTCCGACCACCCTAGATCCGGTCCTGATACAGTGCCAATGTTTTGTGTGGGAGCATAAACCGCAATTCATCCCCCTTTTTTATAGGCAACATTATTTGAAAAAGAAAGACAGGCACACTCCCCATGAATAAAAATGTTACCGTCAACATGGCAATGATCCACCCAAGAACTAGACCCCGGCGCCGCGCCAATGAGGGAAGACCGGCGGTGGCGGGACCGAAAATAGCGCACCGTACAGCGCCACTGGTACGTTGCCGGTGGCGCACCGCCGGTAAGATGTCAGCGCCTCGCCACTGGGGCGATCAATGTTGACCGCAAACATTAATGTTTTCATCAGTCTTTCTCAAATAACAGCTCAAATTTACAAAAGATTCGAGCCTATTCATGAGTTCAAAAATTCACAAGTCGCTGGCTGGAAACTGGTCTTCTTCGTTATTCATCAAGAGAAGCAGAAATCTGGTAGAAACGAAATGGCTGTGGCGTTTCAGAACCCTTGCATAATACGAGTAGTTGAAGTATCTATTAGCTATGTATTCTTAACATAAATAATTATCAAAATTAGTGTTTTTTTTTCATCGAGCATTACTGCATATAAAACTTCAAATACCGTATCACAAATTTCGTCAGTTATCTGGGTAAAAACTTTAAATATAACTTTTAACATAGAATCTTACTTTTTTCATAACGCCTTTGGCCTGTATCTGTTTTTTAACCTTTAAAATATTTGAATTGGGTTACTTTTATATTTATTGTTTTTTTTTTTGCTCTTTTGGATTACTAAAAAGACTTATTGTATTAAAAACTGGTTTTTAATAAAAATTTAAAAAAATACATTTTGAAGTTTTTTTTTACTTCTTTATAGAATATGTCATGTAGGCTAAGACTGAACTGCTGCTTTTTTATTGCTTTTGGCTGCTCTTTTGGATATTATTCATTTTTTCTTTTGGGGATTCATTCCAAATTATAAACTGATAAATACCTAATATCAGTCAAATTATAAACTGTATCTAAAAGGAAAAAAATTTATCAAATTGAAAAATACATGATGAACACTTCACATGAGAACACTTCAATTACAATGACACAAAAAACACTTAATGGTTTATTTGCTATGAAGAAAAATGGAGTGCCAGCTATTTTCTTAGGTAAAAAATGAAAAGCTCATCCGTTTTAAATGTAATTAATGAAATAATATGCAGACTGAAGTAGCTCCAGGAAAATGTTGAAAATTTCATCCTAGTTCGTCACTTTTAATCCAAGCAACATGTGAGAACACTTAGTATCAGTTATTGAGATTAGGCTTTGATTTTCAAACGCTCACAAGAATTACCAAATTTAAGAAAGTCACAAGAATAAGTCACCTGTGGCCTCTTTTTTGGGCTTTTTTATAGAATATATGTCATGTAGGCTATGGCTGAACTGCTGCTTTTTTATTGCTTTTGGCTGCTCTTTTGGATATTATTCATTTTTTCTTTTGGGGATTCATTCCAAATTATAAACTGATAAATACCTAATATCAGTCAAATTATAAACTGCATCTAAAAGGAAAAAAATTTATCAAATTGAAAAATACATGATGAACACTTCACATGAGAACACTTCAGTTACAATGACACAAAAACACTTAATGGTTTATTCGATATGAAGAAAAATGAAGTGTCAGCTATTTTCTTGGGTAAAAAATGAAACGCTCATCCGTTTTAAATGTAATTAAATGAAATAATATGCAGACTGAAGTAGCTCCAGGAAAATGTTGAAATTTCCATCCTAGTTCGTCACTTTTAATCCAAGCAAAATGTTAGAACACTTAGTATCAGTTATTGAGATTAAGCTTTGATTTTCAAACGCTCACAAGAATTACCAAATTTAAGAAAGTTGCAACAATAAGTCACCTGTGGCCAAATACTCAAAGACTCCTCTTTGATCCCCACCCAGGCTCAAAGCTTCTGCTATGGTCATTTCCATGGAAACCTTCCTGAGTTTCTTTTTAAAATAGCTTTCAAGCGTAGTTAGGGGTATTTAGACTTTTTTGCTTTTTTTCAAAGCTTTGAAAAAAGTGTTATAATATTCTAAATGTTATATTTGTGTATATTTTTGGCAATCATTTGTGTGGTGATCGAATTTTTCAAACCACTCTAGATACGTAAGAACGTTGCAACATCTAGTACCCTGAGGTCATAAGACTGTCAAAGACTCCTCCTTGAACCTCCCAAATTGAAAGCTTTTATTATGACCCGGCCTTTTAATGTAACTTGGGCACTGGACCAAGGGCGCCATTGTCACTCGAGCGCAGCGTTAGGTGGGGATGTCGATATCGCTTTCGTCACACCAATTCGTTTTAGTGTGAATCGGCTAGGTGCTTATGAATCAATGTTTTCAAATTAAAGCCGTTTCATCAATAAGAAAAAAAAACAGATTGGATGCATATTTCCCTTTCCCTTTGGACGATAAAACCATGTAAATGCTGTATCAAGTATAACTCACGAAAATCTTGTTAATTTTGTCAACTTTTTGGCATCCCTGCTTTCAATAAAAAAAATTTCGAGCTATTATCATTTAAATATAATACCTCCCCACCCCCCCCCCCCTCTGGATACAACCTTGATAGGATACCTTCTAAGCTTTCATTAGAAAAATAATTTAATTAATAATTAACTAGGTAACTATATGGTTAAAACAAACACGCAAAATAAAGTTAAACAGCTTAGTGTTCCTTGAAAAAAAAAAAAATTGAGGGTATGAGTAAAGGGGTACAAATTATTCAGATATACCTCAAATTATTGCAAAACTGAGTGATAGATTTGCCATGGCATTTAACAAGATCCAAAGGATCTAGTTAATAGTGACCAAATGCATAAGCTAAATTACACCAATAGCCTTTGATAAATTGCAAAAATACACAAGGCATTGAACAAGTCCCAATGGGGGGCCCTGGGTTTCTCAAAACGTGTTAATGTTTTCCCAGTAAATTTGATATCATTTTCTTCTGTCTCCACTTTAAATGAAAGAAATAATTCTTTTTGGCATCCCTGCTTTCAATAATAAAAAAATGAGGTATTATCATTTAAAAATGATAGCCCTCTATCCCCCCCATATAGGCAATAATTTACAATTTATTCATGAATTATATTTTTGGGGTAACTTCCGGTTCACTCTTTAATTCCCCAACCTTGTACATAGCTTAGTCTATAGCTAAATGTGGTCTCAATAGGTTTTTTTTTGGGGGGGGGGGGTAAAAATGCTCCAGAAAGAAGATTGTATTTTCTATCAGGCGTTCAATAAATGAGTATTAAACATTAAGAAAATCTTATCTAAAAACAGCAAAAAAAAAAAAATCTGCAAACTTACAATTCAGCTGTAGAAACAATCTGTCGGCTGTCAATTTCAAAATCCAACAAAAGGCTGAAGCTGTATAGTAGTGAATGCGTTCTATAATTCTATTCGACTTGAAAATAAAATTCTTGACTGCGAATGATGCAAGAAATAGCGATTGAGAAACTACATTCAAAATGATTTAAACTCATTTCATAAAGACGATACTTTTTTTTGTCAACATATGAAGAACTGTGTATATTGCAATAGCATATTGTATCTGTCTGGTTTTTATGCAAAGTAACAAAAGAGACGAAAATTAATGAACAAGAGAGTAGTGAAGAATTATGGTATACAAAGTAATATTTGGCAGGGAAAGTCACTGGTGATAAATCGCTAGGGGTGGCACCGTGATTGCGTGATTTTTGGGGAACCAAATTTTTTTTCGGGGTGACGCATAGATTTTCGGGGAGATACCCGAAAATTCGGGGATAGTGCAAGCCCTGCTTGATTTCTATTCAGGAAAACTAAAATAATAAACCACACGAGAAGGAAAAGCTCCGACTTTGCGGTTGACACAATAAAGAATTGCCGCAAAATTAATTTAAAGTCGACCGAACGCCGCCGCCTCTGCCAGCGGCGGCGAACCTGTGGCGCGCCGGTGGTGTTACGACACTTCGGCGGCGTTCGACTGGGCCTCTCGTTGGCGGCGTTCGGTCGATCCACCGGCGCGGGACCGGGGTCTACCAAGAACATCTTTTTTTATACATATTCAAACGTAGTCAAGAAGTAGTGTGACAAATATCAAAGGAAAACTAAAATGTGGTTTAATATTTCTATTACCGTTCCTACCACAGAACATTACTAAGGTCTGCCACCTTACTTGATGAACAACTTTATTACTTTGCCACCTTACTTGATACGACAGAGAAGCTTGAGAATGAGTGTAAACACCCACACTTTTTTGAGTATATTCCTGTTGACAAGAACTTTGCATGTACAAATGATGTTCGGATGTCTCCTTACGGGTTCATATTACGTATCTTTTATTTTACATGGCCCATGAAAAATGTCTTATTATCTTTATTATTCAAATTCAATTTTCAAAAAAGCTGATGTTCACTAAATTTATCTCTAGTATCGTTAATTTTATGCGTAAGCTTTCGCAATTACTCTGACATTATTAACACCTCTTTCTTAAATATTATTTTTAGATGACAGTTTAAGCAAAAAAAAAGAACCATTTTAAGTGCCTAGATCCATTCTCAGAGTCAACATAAAATTATAACCGGGCATTCCCAATCCAAAATTTCGAGTTTTTGCTCTGTGTTGAACAAAAGATTTTGGCTCCGACGGACAAGATTATTGCCTAAAAAGTTTTCAAATCCTTCTTTGCTATTCTGAACTATAATATTTAAGGTGTGTGCTGCTTGTTCTTGATTGCTCTGATTTTTTTTTTTTTTTTAATCTTCATGACTATTGTGTACAACAATCAAGACGTTCATGCAGCTTATACAAGTTGCTTATATAATTGACATTCTAGGTGTTCATATCACTCCTGTGGTGGTGGCCACACTGTGCTTAATGTCCAGCTTCTGAGACCAAATAAAACTATTCGTTTTTATAATCCCTAACGTTTAGCAATATTCAGAGTATATGGGGGCTAATATTCTTTATATTTGCTCTTGAGACATGTAGTAATATTTTGAGCAAAAAACAAAATCTCGTATATAGCACTACCTAGGTGCGGAACGCTAATTTTTTAATGTAAAAATTAGATTCGTTTGTTATTGCTAGTTATAAAATTTTTCTGTTGATATACACAGTTTGACTCATTGCAGAGCGGACACGACAGCCATTTTGAAAATTGTCACCTGTATAATAATATTGCCATTTAAATTATAACTGCCCCCAAGATCAACTCATAAATAACTCGTAGGGGCGAATTATCTACAGCGACTGTTGAGACACTTTACAATATTCTTTTTGCATAAATAAAGCCTGATATACAATCGTCCCTAGATGTGTACAAATAGTTTGTTTAAGCTTGATATTCAGACTTTCTATAATCCATAAGAAAAAATATCTATAAGAATTTTTTTTTAATGAAGCATCGACAGGGATGCCGAAGCAATGCATTAGGTACTATGAAACGAGGGGATAAAATTTCTTCCTATAGCAGCTAAGTAAATACCATGCAGTACAAGCGAAAAGATCTTAAAAGTGGCCTCTAAAACTTTGTGTTTCAGCTAAGTTTATCATTATTTTCCATCTTTGTATACCATGTCCAACAGTTGTAATAAACAACTTAAAATAAGAAATCACGAAGAATAAATAATATAAAGACGTTTCGTTCTGGACCCTTCGTGCCGATTCATAAAAATTTAGGGCAGAGGGGGGGGGGACAAGGATTTTTCGTTGTTGTTAAACTAAAGTAAAAAATATTTCTAAAACATTCTGGAATGGACAACTGCCCCCCCTCCAATTGGCATCTATATCAAGAATACTAAAAGTAAATGCATTAAGTGTAATAAATGGTAAACGTTCTTGTATATACAATCATGTTAACGCCATAGAATACCATAACTTAATTTTTAAGTGGCCTCGGAAATAATGTGTGTTAGCTGACTTCCCGTTTTTTTTTTTTTAACCCTATAAGTAAATTGAACACGCCGTATTATTCTAGGAGTTTCCTACTTAGTAGTTTACTGCTAAACTAGAGAGTGAAGAGCTATCCAACTCGAAATTGAGTTTTTCGTGTGTTTTATGATATTTCGTTCCAGTAATAAAAACTTCTACTTGGCTAGGTCCGGCTGTTTAGCCATTTTGACTAATATTGAACTTCGTGGAAAATATTGGTCAATCAAAAGAGCTTAAAATTTCAAGAACTGTATGCCAGCATTTCACTGTGTTTCTTAACCTATGGCTTGCCGTTATGCAAGAAAGCAACGAAGCCCTGATAACAGGACTCACCTATTTTTGTAACCGTCAAGCTGTTACTGGCAGGCGTACTAAGAGGGGGGGGGGGCACTTGCCTACACTTCCTCTCCCATGAGTTTGAAAATACTTATTCTGGTATTTCTATTAACACAATTCTTATTGGAATTTTCATTGAAGAAAATTAAAAGAAACAACAAAATTGCCCCCTCCAATATGGGGGAGGGGGATCCATACATTTCTATGGTCCAGAAATTGAGGAATAAAAAAATATTGACTGCTTAATCAGTAACATTTTTGTTCTTAAAATATATGTATCAATATAACTAAAACATAATCTTAGATCTGTTTCTCGTAGACAGAAAAGTTTCTGATTCGCACGAGGAGACTCATTAAAAATAGTGATCACCAGCAGGAGTTGCCAGCCGAGACTGAGATAAGGCTTAGACATTACTGCTGGACAGATAAAGGCATCCCTTAGAAACATAAAATTATCCCTCACGAAAAAGAATGAGGGACAGAGAAGGAGAGAGAGAGAGAGAGAGAGAGAGAGAGAGAGAGAGAGAGAGAGAGAGAGAGAGAGAGAGAGAGAGAGAGAGAGAGAGAGAGAAAAAGAGAGAGAGAGAGAGAGAGAGAGAGAAAAAAAGAGAGAGAGGGGAAGAGAAAGAGATTACGCGGGAAGTCAAAGAGCTAACCATACACGACAATGCTGACTGTCCACTTAATAAACAGTCGGGATCATTTAGAAAAAATAATAATACCGAACAAGAGAATAAGTGATTTAAAAAGGTATATATTCACACAGAATTGGAGAAAACATATTCACTTAATAATCGTCACCCCGACTAAGTACTTCTTTGCAGGTCGGCCTTAGCAAAATTGTATGCTCAAACTGAGCAGTATAGCATCCTCTAACATCACAAAGAGGAGGATACGCATCAACAGCCCCTTTATCGCAAAGGTCCTTCAATGCCAATAAGTACTTAGTCTGTCCCAGCCTATCTAGCCATCTACGACAAAATGCCAGAGTATCAAAATTCTTATTAATAACATTCAGCAGCTGCTTGGAAGTTGCTAATCGGAGCGGAACATGGCCAGCGCTGAAATTCTTCATGTAGTGGGAACACTCCATATCATCGTGAACAACACCTTTGCCAGTGGAGCCAAATGTTTCAATGGCGTAATATTCACCTTCTTCCATGACATCAACTTCCCCACCTTTAACGATAGGGACAGTTTTTCCAGCATGAATCCTGTATAGGCCAATGGAATGTCCATTCAAATTTCTAATTGGTTTGACCTGATAGGTTTTTCCGTCAATCTCAACTTCATAAGATTCCATAACTTCTTGAATGGCTTCTCCAATGTCACTAAGTCTCACATCAATACCTGCATACATAAATATATTGTTAATCATATATGTCTTAGATTATTTTTCATAAGGATCAGAAAATAATAAACAATTAAGTAATTCAAATATCATTTTGCTCCAACAGTTCATGGTAACTGTAAGTAAGGAGCAACTCAGGTCAATTGAAACCGAAACTCTAAAAAATAAAACATTTATGCCAGTAGACATGTATAAAAAATTGTAGTTATATGCTGATTAGAGCTATATAAATTTAGTTAAGTTTAATCTTATCCATCAAAAGCTACGAGCCTGAAAAAAATGTGCCTTATTTTCGAAAAAAGGGGGAAACACCCCCTAAAAGTCATAGAATCAAACAGTTCGTGGTAACGTGGTAACTGTAAGCAAGGAGCGACCCGGCTCAATGGTAACCGAAACTCTAAAAAACGGAATTTGATACCAATAGATACATCAAAAGAATAAGATTTTAATGCTGATTTCAAATATATAAGATTCATCAAGTTGTCTTACCTATCAAAAGTTAAGCGCCTGAGAAAATTTGGCTGATTTTTGAAAAAAGGGGGAAAGACCCCCTAAAAGTTACAGAACCTTAATGAAAATCACACCATCATATTCAGCATATCAGAGAAACCTATTTTAGAGGTTTCAAGCACCTATCTACAAAAATGTGGAATTTTGCATTTTTTGCCAGAAGAAAGATCACGGATGCGTGTTTATTTATTTATTTTTTTGTTTTGTTTTTTTTTCCCAGGAGTGATAGTATCGACACACTGGTCCTAGAATATCGTGGGAGGACTCATTGGAACGGAAATTAAAAGTTCTAGTGCCCTTTTTAAGTTACAAAAAATGGAGGGCAACTAGGCCCCCTCCCACGCTCATTTCTTTTCCCAAAGTCACCCGATCATAATTTTGAGATATCCATTTTGTTCAGCATGGTCAAAAATATGATAACTATGTCTTTTAAGATGACTTAATCTCCCGAAGTCCCCGGGGGGAGGGCTGAAAGTTATGAGCTTTACCCAATGTTAACATATAGTATTGGTTATTGGGAAGTATACAGACGTTTTCAGGGGGGATTTTTTTCTGGTAGGGGGTGGGGGGGGTCAGGGGCTATATTGGAGGATCTTTCCATGAAGGAAGTTTTCATGGGGAAGGGAAATTGCTATGAAGGGGGCGCCGGATTTCCCATCATTATTAACGAAAAAATCAGAAACTAAATAAAAAAAAAACAAGTTTTTCAACTGAAAATAAGGAGCAACATCAAAACTTAAAACAAACAGAAAATATTACGTATAAGATTGGGTTCACCCCCTAGTCAATACCTCGCTCTTTAAGCCAAAGATTTTGTAGTACTTTCATAAGAGCTATTTATTCTAATTAACGGCCTTTGTGATTAATGGGTAATTTTTAAAGAATTGGAACAAAATTCAAATTTAGCTTAAAGAGTAAGGTATTGACTAGGGGGAGAACCTCCTAATATATGTATTAAAAATCTGTGAATATAGAACTTCGTTACGTAAGGTAATTCGTAAGTTATGTATATTTATTACTAATAAAAGAGTTCGTAAATAAAATTAAAGAACTTTCGAGAAAGCCATTTAACCAAATAAAAGTAAAATTAATATGCAAATTTTGTTTTAATTATTCATATGCGGTGAGCCAAAATCAAAACCTGCATTAATTCAAAAACGTTCAAAAATTAAATAAAAAAAAAAGTTTTTCTAACTTAAAGTAAGGAACAACGTTAAAACTTAAAACGAACAGAAATTATTCCGTATATGAAAGGCGCTGTCCCCTCCTTAACGCCTCGCTCTTTACGCTGAAGTTTGACTTTCTCACAACTCTATATTTTTAAACAATAAAAATCTTTAGCGTAAAGAGCGAGGCATTGAGGAGGGGACAGCCCCTTTCATATACGGAATAATTTCTGTTCGTTTTAAATTTTAACGTCGTTCCTCACTTTCAGTTAGAAAAATTTGTTTTTTTTATATTTAATTTTATAATGAAAATCACACCGTCAGATTCAGCTGGTATTTCTTGTCAGAAGAAAGATCACGGATGCGTGTTTATTTGTTGTTTTTTTTTTTTTTTTTTTTTTACCAGGGGTGATCATATCGACCCAGTAGTCCTAGAATGTCACAAGATGGCTCATTCGAACGGAAATTAAAATTTCTATTGCCCTTTTTAATTGGCAAACCAAATTGGAGGGCAACTAGGCCCCCCGACGCTAATTTTTTTCCCAAAGTCACCGAATCAAAATTTTGAGAGAGCCATTTTGGGCGGATATCATCCGCGAACGACTCACAGCGTGGGGAATTGACCCCAGTGAAGCTCCTATCCCCACCCAAAACAGGCCACTCTGGAGACGACTAACGGCGCTGACGTCTGGTTCCCTCTACGCTGGCGACGCTGCCGAGCAAGAGTTTTAAGTTAAGTAAGTCAAGTCATTTTGTTCAGCTCAATCGAAAAATCTAATAACTACATCTTTGAGAACGACTTAATACCCCAAAGTCCCCGGGGGAAGGGCTGCAAGTAAGGAGTTTATTGCTTTGAAAAAATAGAGTTGTGAGAAAGAGTCAAACTTTAGCGTAAAGAGCGAGGCGTTGAGGAGGGGACAGCCCCTTTCACATAAGGAATAATTTCTGTTCGTTTTAAGTTTTAATGTCACTGCTTACTTTCAGTTAGAAAAACTTGTTTTATTTTATTTAATTATTAGTAAAGATGGTGGGAGCAGTGAAGATGTTAAAAAGTAAAATAGCCAAGGCTCAGGATTTTTTTTTTCACAGTTAAAAAAAGTTTAGAAGAATAGGAAGATAAGTCTGCAAACCAAGATTAGAATATTAGAAGCTACAGTGATGACAGTCGTCAAATATGGCTATGAAGCATGAGCGCTCCGAAAAGCGGATGATGATTTGCAAGATGTTTCCCAGAGAAATTACTTACGGAATGTTCTGGGTACCGGGCTGACTGACCGTATTTCAAACAATAGGCTGTACGAAAAATGTGGTTCAATACCGTTCTCTAGGGCTATAATGAAATAAAAGATTGAGATGGCTAGGGCACGTTGTGCGGATGAAGGATGACAGATTGTCCTTTTCGGTCAACCGTCTAGGGCTAAAGAGAAAGCAGGTCGTCCTCGTCTGGGGTGGGAGGACGTCATAAAGAAAGATTTAAAGGAAATGGGAGCTTCCTGGGAGGGTGTAAAAAGGGAGGCTTTTAATAGATTGTGACGGAAGAGCGTGCGTAGCTGTGTTGGCCTCAGGCGGCTTGGTGCTGCGGTGAGTTGTTAGTAGTAGTAAAGAATGGGGCGTTGAGCCCTTTCATGTACGGAATAATTTCTGGTCGTTTTAAGTTTTAACGTTGCTCCTTACTTTCAGTTAAAAATACTTGTTTTTTTTATTCAATACAGTTTTCAGTATCGTAACATTACCTCCTGCCAAAAAAACCAAAACAATTTGTGGCAACGAACTATAAGTAAATAGCGATGCGGCTCAATAGTCACTGAAACTCTGAAAAAGAGAGTCTTGATTTCAATAGACACATCAAAAGAATTGAATTTTGGTGCTTATTCAAAATATATAAAATTCATTAAGTTTAATGCTACGGTACCCATCAAAAGTAACGAGCCTGAGAATTATTGCCCAATTTTCGATAAAGGGAGGAAACAACCCCAAGACATCATGTGATCTTATAGAAAATCACACCATAAGATTCAGCATATCAGAGAGCCCCACTGTAGAGGTTCAAGCTCTTATGTACAAAATGTGGAATTTTGCAATTTTTGCCAGAAGAAAAATCACGGATGCGTTTTTGTTCGTTTGTTTTTCCCCGGGGTGATCATATTGAACCAGTGATCCTAGAAGATCGGGAGAGGGCTCATTTGATCGTAAATCAAAAGGTACAGTGCCTTTTTTATGTGACCAAAAATATTGAAGCATAGCTATCCCCCTTCCATGCCGTTTTTTTTCCAAAGTCGTCCGACCAAAATTTTGAGATATTCATTTTATTCAGCAGAGTCAAAAACCTAATGACGAATATAATAGGTTGCAAAGGAATTGCAGTATCTTTCTATTGCCAAAATTGATATTTTGTTGAAGTAGAGGTCTTCTGACATTCTTTCTAATTAGTCTAGTATAGTACTTTGTTTCGATCATCGCCATTTTTGAGAGATTTAGGGTCATTTTTCATAATTCCTATAAATTGGTTTTCAAAACAACATTTTACTATTAAGACGAATCGAGATAATAGTTACCATTTTTGAATCAGATACTAATGGGAATTTTTTCTCACTAGCCATTTTTTCTAAACGCATTTTTTGTTTTTTGTTACCATGGGCCGTGGTGCGTTTTTTGCTAGGTTACAGCTACCGCTGCAACCATGATTTAGTTTACAAGTTATCTTGGTAAGGAGGAAGAATGTAACATTGAAAGTGGGACTACAGTTGAAATTGCAGTTGAAATTTCATGGTAAGTTTACGCCGTAGCATTTCAAAGGAAGTCAGATGAAGCTATTCTACACCATCTCCAGAAGAAGAAAAAGAAGAACCAAGCATAATTTTTAAACCCAATTTTTAAATAGTCTCAATTTCAGCTGTTTGACTTTATGTGAGAAATGGGTGTCAAACAGGAAAAGCGTATTCAGCTGATGGTTAACATGGGAACAATATGTTGTTCTAATATTATCGTTAGAAATGCTGAACATTTGAGACAAGGATTTTAGCAAAAGCTAGCAGATTTAATAATTTCAAATGCAATACTTCTCTTCTAATGAGAATTAGCCCTTGAAAACTTATGAAAAATCACTCTCTTTAAAACACAGCTCTGTGTATGATAATTTCGCATTTTAATTTTCATTCCTGTTTTAATGATGTATCTATATATTTTTATGCCATCTCTATAAATCATACCAAGTTTATTTCCCCAGGATTCCCTATATTCCACAAGGTCAATATCAAGTGTTGATATGATGAAAAACAAACGATGACTTCCGAAAGTTTGTAGAAGTGCTTTCCCATATAAGCAAGCAAAAAAGTCACTAGATAGGGGATAGATAGAACTTTTTATAAGTGAAGGGTGACAAGTAAAACGTGACTGGGTTCTGCTTTCCTGAAGGAAAAGTGCTATTCCCTCGTTGTTTAGGAGCTTGCTTCCTCATGAACTTTTTTGCGCCTTGATTGGTCAAAACTTACGAAATTGAAGACTCATTCTAAAGCAATATCTTTCATCTAAAGGCACAAACAACTTACTTGAGTGACATTCTATTCTGTTTAAGGACGAAATGGTGATAGGCCATTAGGGAATCCTAGACTGAATTCCAAGGATCCAACTGACATTTAGCTTAGTTAGTATTCCTTTGGAGTTATTGGTAAGGCGTGTTTGAAGATCTTTTCAGGCGGCTCCTTTTGTTGCCTTTTTGAAGACTGTAAAAGCTATGTTAAACCTAAGGTGCTAAACTACGTTTCTTCCTATTTTTAGATACAGAGCTAATAATACAAGAGGTACTGGGAATCGTGGGTTTTCCAAAATTTAATACTAATGATCACAGTTCGAGAAGGAAAGTAGTTATTCAAAATCCGTTATTTGAGAATTAATCATGTAATTTAACGATAAAAACAGCTTTTTAAATAATTTTATGTTATAAGAGCAATTGAAAAATAATTTCCGGATTGGAAAAAATTAGAAAATAAGTAAAAGGATTAATTTTTCTACATACAATTGAAAACAACGTCCTTGTGCAGGAATTCAGCATATGAATTGAGAAAACGTATCATTATAGTGCACCAGCTTATTAAAAATTTGCCGCCTTGGATTTTATTCCGTTTCTTTTGGCATTGGGGAGGGGGCGGGTTAAGAAATACCATTTTTTGTCTCCCCCCCTCAGTGATAATCCTTCTATGAGAGTGATACGTTTGTTTTGCTCCTTCTTTGTATTAAAAACAGAAGATAAAAACAGAGCAGATTAGGGACACAAATGTTTTTGAAGTAAAACGGAATCGTTTAAAAATCTTGCCAAAAACAACTTTATTGCAACTATTTTTGAGGAAAGGGGAGGTTTACTTCTACAAACTCGATATTTTTAACAACAATATTTTTGACTGGAAAAATACCAAAGTTTAGCAAAGCAATTTCTGTGCATACGAAGTTTGAGCCTGCAAAGTCAAAGAAGTGCAAGGCTGTATCCAGGGGAGGGGTAGGGGGTTTGAACCCCCACCCCAAAATGTTTGTCTGACTCGTAAAAACGTAACAGAAGTGAACATAAATAAATTTTTGATGCGTTTTTAGTTTTTTTGCAAGCCCCCCCCCCCCAAAAAAAAAACCTGGATACGGCCCTGAAGAAGTGATTTGGAAGACAAAATGCACACAACAAGGAATACTGGACCAACTGAAAGGGAGACATCAGAGCTTTTGTATCATTATGATAAGGAGGTCTAATAGAACGATAAAAAGAGACAATAACTAGCTATTACATGCTTTTAGGTAAACATACTCTGAAAAGCCATGGCCATAAATTGAGAAACAAACAGTGGCACAAGCCTCTTTATTTTCTCAATAATTATACTTTGCCCTTCAGTCAATAGTATCCACTGAAAATATCATCAAAGCGAATTAAATATCCTTCTCCCTCTAGTTTGACTCAAATCTCCAATAATATTATTAAAGTTTTCGTGTTTACTCTCTGCACAGCCCTGGAATACCTGTTGATTAGTTATACAAGTTTTCGCCAGCAAAACATATATTTCTATTGGAATTATTCGTGAAACTAAACAGCTCAGTGAATAGTCTAGACCCAAACAATTAGATTCCATTTTCACTGCCCTTGGTACTTCAATGATATTATTTTACCTGAAAAATATTTTATTTTTCCAAGACAGATTTTTGTTTTTCCTTTTAATCCAAATGGTAAATACTTTTGAGACAATGTTTAAAATGCAAAACATATTCGTTTTTTGACATAGTTCAACAAGGTTGATGATATTATAGCTTGACTAAAGTACATTTTATTTTTAAACTAGTTGACATGAAAAAAATATTATATTAGGTACTGGTTGAAGAAATTCAGTAAGTTAAATGCTAAAAATTTCAGACTGGAATTATTCTTGATAACAGGTTCAAACCGCCTTTCAACAGTTTAGACCTAAAAAGATACTTTAACAAACTTTTTTTTAAAAACATGTTTGGTTTTTTAACTAGTTGAAGTGAAAAACGATTATGTTACGCACTGATTGAACTGGTTTAGGCAAGCTGAAAGCTAAAAGTTTCATGCAGAAATTACCGTTGATAAAACATCTCGACATCTTATTATGATGAGCTATTTGCAATTTATTACAAACATAACCAATCAACTAACCAACTAAACATATTAAACTGAACAAAATTAGTTAAACTGACCAAAAACATAATCAATTACCCAACAACTGACGGCAAGCTGTAGGTCACGTCGTTTTAAAGGTCAAAAAGCTAAAGCAATATCAAGTCAAATCGTTCTCTCCAAAGACCCACCAAACTATATTCTTTAAGGAAAGGGGAGGGGGTGGATAAGAAGACATTTCTGAAGAATTATCTGGTACCAAAAGCGCCGTGTTTTATGCCCAACATTTTCTGACAGAGGGGTGTTTCAGGCCAATGTATGGGGAGCACGTCCTCACCTATTTTCAATTATGTGTATTTTGAATATAGTAGTGACAGCAAAATGTGGGCTCTTATATTCTCAAAATAAGTAAAGAAGAATAGTAATCTCTTCGGAGCATTCTCCATCTTAACAGTTACGATGCAAAAACAAGTCTTATTCCATTCTCATTTTATTAAATGTTCTTTTGTAGACGCCTTTAATTTACTCAAGTTCCACTGCTTTTTGGCTCAAAGTTTAGAATTTTCACACAATTCTATCCATTTTGTTACATGTTCTCATATTTCTTTTTACAACGAGGACGGAAAACTTTTCACGCCTAGCTTATTAAAAGCTAAGCGTGTTGAAAATGAGTGAAAAAAGTTAACTTTAAATTGATTTTAAACCAACAAAAAATAGACGAATTTCAAACTGCTTTCACAGAATCGTTAAATAGAGTAAGGCAAATAATATTAGGAAAGGAAATTTCGTTTGTTATTCTAGTTAGATTAGAAGAAAAATGCTCCAATAAGATTAACCAAAAAATAATTTTGTCCTCTTTTCATCACTTATGACAACGAGAACGGATCAAACTTTTGTATGAAAAACTAAACCAGTTTTTCTCTCTTAATTTTTCGTAAATGCAAATGCAGTATGATCTAAGAAATTATTGATCAAACTTTTGTCTTATGTTTGAAAGAAAACTGTTGTACATAATCAATTACAGTTCACGACAATTGGATTCCGAAACGCAACACTTTTACCATAAGGTAATATGTGAAATACAAAAATTAGGGCTATATTTCAGCAGAATTAATTCTGAAAACAAATATAACAACTTAAAGCCCCCCAAGACAACTTATTGTTAAGGAGTCACCCAAAAATTGATAAAAATAGACACGTGAGAATATGAAAAATCTTAGCATTAAAAGAGGTCTTTCATGAAAATCATACCCCATGTCAACATCCCAAGAACTTGTGGCCTTTTGCACCGATAAAAATCAATAGGAGACTATCCTATAGCGCTATTGCGCTGCCTAAGTAAATAACGATGTTGGCACAATGTATTTTTTTCCATACCAGGGCACTTCGTATCGAAGGAATTGTCGTAGAAACTTCAAAAAGGGTTCATTCGATTGGAAATTAGAGTAGCTAGTGCCCTTTTTAATAGTCAGAAGTAATTTGTGGGCACCTAGCCCCCCCCCACGCCCATCAGTCTTCCAAACACAGCCCAAAAAAATTTGGAGAGAACCATGTTGTTCAGTGTAGTTGATCTCCCGATAGAAAATATGTTTTTGAGAAGGACACTCCCCCACAACCCTCAGTGCAAGGGTTGTAAGTTATGCCCTGAGGGCATATAAGACCGATGTTGACACAATGTATTATTTAATTTTTTTTCCTTTATAGCAGGGCACTTCGTATCGAAGAAGTTGTCGTAGAAACTTCGAAAAGGGCTCATTCAATTAGAAATTGGAGTGGCTTGTGCCCTTTTTAATAGTCGAAAGTGATTGGGAGGCAACTAACACCCCTTCTACGTCTACCATTTCCCGAAGCACACCCAATCAATATTTTTAGATAGCCATTTTGTTCAGCGTAGTTGATTTCCAGATAGAAATTATGTTTTTGAGGAGGAAACTCCCCCACAGCCTTCAGGGCGCGGGATGTAAGTTATGCCCTGGGGGCATATAAGGTTTTTATAGAAGGCATTGTCGTAGAAACTTCAAAAAAGGCTCATTCGATTGGAAATTAAAAGGGCTAGTGCCCTTTTTAATATTCGAAAGTGAATGGAGGGCAACTAGCCCCCCACCCACGCCCATCATTCCCCTAAACACAATAAATCAAAATTTTGAGATAGCCATTTTGCTCAGCGTAGTTGATTTCCAGATAGAAAATATGTTTTTGAGGAGGCCACTCCCCCACAACCCTCGGGGCAAGGGTTTTAAGTTATGCCCTGGGGGCATATGAGGTTTTTATAGAAGGCGTTGTCGTAGAAACTTCAAAAAAGGCTTATTCAATTCGAAATTCAAAGGGCTAGTGCCCTTTTTAATAGTCGAAAGTGATTGGAGGGCAACTAACCCCACTCTCGCGCCCACCTTTCCCCCAAACACTTCCAATCAAAAGTTTGAGATAGCATTTGATTCAACGTAGTTTTAAGTTCTGTAAATTAGGTCTTTGAGGATGAAAACCCCCTCACAGCCCTCAGGGCATGGTTGTAAGTTGTGCCCTGGGGGCTTATAAAGTCTTTATGGAACGTATTGTCGTAAAAACTTAAAAAGGGCTCAATCGATTGGAAATGAAAATGACTAGTGCCCTTTTTAATAGTCAAGAGTAATTGGAAGGCAGCTAACACCCCTTCCACGCCCACCATTTCCCCAAATATATCCAATCAAAATTTTGAGATAGCCATTTTGTTCCAAGCAGTTAAAGTTCAGGAAATTATACCTTTGAGTAGGACATTCCCCACACAGTCTTCATGACAAGGGTTATAAGTAATGCCCTGGGGGCATATAAGTTTTTATTGTAATATTTGTCGTAGAAACTTGAAAAAGGGCTCATTCGACTGGAAATTCAAAAAGTCTAGTGCCCTTTTTAATAGTCGAAAGTGATTTGAGGACAACTAACCCCTCTCTCTCGCCCACCTTTTCCCCAAACACATCCAATCAAAATTTTTAGATAGCCATTTTGTTCAGCGTTGTTGATTTCCCAACAGAAATTACGTTTTTGAGGAGGACACTCCCCCCAAGCCCTCAGGGCAAGGGTTGTAAATTATGCCCTGGGGTCATATGAGGTTTTTATAGAAAGCGTTGTCGTAGAAACTCCAAAAAGGGATCATTCAATGGAAATTGAAAGGGCTAGTGCCCTTTTTAAGAGTCAAAAGTAATTGGAAAGCAACTAACACCCCTTCAACGCCCACCATTTCCCCAAAAATATCCAATCAAAATTTTGAGATTTCCACGCAGTTTAAAATTCAGGAAATTATAAGTTTGAGCAGAACCCCCCCCCCCCCCACACAGTGTAAGGGTTCAGGGGAAGGGTTATAAGTTATGCCCTGGGGGCATATAAGGTTTTTACTGAAATCTTCGTCGTAGAAACTTGAAAAAGGGCTCATTCAATTGTAAATTCAAAGAGCTAGTGCCCTTTTTAATAGTCGCGAAAGTGATTTGAGGGCAACTAATTCCCCTCTCACGCCCACCTTTTCCCCAAACACATCCAATCAAAATTTTTAGATAGCCATTTTATTCGACGTAGTTGAAAGTTTTGGAAATTAGGTTTTTAAGGATGACAACCACTCCACCCCCCAGCCCTCAAGGCAAGGGTAGTAAGTTATGCCCTGGGGGCATATAAGGCTTTTTATAGAAAGCGATGTTGAAGAAACTTCAAACAGGACTCATTCAATTGGAAATTGAAAGGGCTAGTGCCCTTTTAATAGTCGAAAGTGATTGAAGAGCAACTAACCCCCTTCTCACGGCCACCATTTCCCCAAACACATTCAATCAAAGTTTAGAGATAGCCATTAAAACTTTCCAATCAAAACTTTGAGATATTTTATTCGTTCAACGTAGTCGTAAGTTCTGGAAATTAGGTCTTTTAGGATGATAACCCCATCAGAGCCCTCAGTGCAAGGATTGTAAGTTATGCCCTGGGGCATATAAGGTTTATATAGAAAGTTGTTGAAGAGATTTCAAAAGGGCTCATTTGAATGTAAATTGAAATTGCCCTTTTAATAGTCGAAAGTGAGTGGAGAGTAATAAACCCCCCTCTCACGCCCACCATTACCCCAAAAACATTGAATCAATGTTTAGAGATAGCCATTATGTTCAAGGTAGTTGAAAGTTCTAGAAATTATTTATTTAAGGATGACAAACACCCGAGAGCCCCAGAGCAAAGGTTGTAAGTTATGCCCTGGGGACATATAAGGTTTTTATACGTAGATAGAGTTGTCGTAAAAACCTCAAAAGGGGGATCATTCAATTGGAAATTGAGAGGGCTAGTGCCCTTTTTAATAGATAAAAGTGATTGGAGGGTAACTAACCCCCCTCTCACGCCCACCATTCCCCCAAAAATATCCAATTAAAATTTTCAGATAGCCATTTTATTCAACGTTGCAGAAAGTTCTGGACCTTAGGTTTTTGAGGATGACACCCCCCCCCAGCCCTAAGGCCAAGGGTTGTAAGTTATGCCCCGGGGGCATATAAGGTTTTTATTGAAAGCGTTGTCGTAGAAACTTCAAAAGGGCTCATTTGATTGGAAATTGAAAGGGCTAGTGCCTTTTTTAATAGTTGAAAGTGACTGGAGAGCGACTAACGCCCCCTTCACACCCATCATTTTCCCAGACACATCCAATCAAAATTTTGAGATAGCCATTTTGTTTAACATAGTTGAAAGTTCTGGAAATTAGGTCTTAAAAGATGACAACAACCCTCACAGCCCTTAGGGTATGGGTTGTAATTTATGCCCTGGGTGCATATAAGGTGTTAATAGAAAGCGTTGTCGTAGGAACTCAAAAAGGGCTCATTCGATGGAAAATCGAAAGGCCTAGTGCCCTTTTTAATAGTCGAAAGTGATTGGAAGGCTTGACATATTTATAGTAAAGATCGATGTGGGTATAATGTATTATTTTTTTGTTGTTGTTGTTGTTTAGACCAGGGCATTTTATATCGAAGGAGCTGTCGTAGGAACTTCGAAAAGGGCTCATTCTATTGAAAATAGAAAGGGCTGATGCGCTTTTTAATGGTCGAAAGAGATTGGGGAGAAACTAATCCCTCTTCCACGCCCACCCTCCCATTTACCTTTATGTTTAAAAACTAAATGTTGCCTTAAGATTAAATCAAAATGCACTGTGTTAATGCTAATTCCCAATAAGGCATCTCAGCAGTATCCCAAGAACGACTGGGGGTATTATGTTCAAACTTTTGGGGCTACTTCTGCTCTTAAAATCTAACCAAATCAAAATAGCGTAAGTATATCCAAGCTATCAAAGAAAATAAATAGATTTTTTTGCGAATGGTATCAAATTAAATGGTATAAAACTAAATTAAACACTACTATTTGTGTCTAGATTTTTAAAAGGGTGTATGTTGTTAAAAATTGCTGAAAATTTTTCTCCAGCATACAAATAGCAGGCCAAAATATAAATTCTTAAAAAAACGAAAATATTTAAAGTATTATTTTCTTTTCCCTGAAAAGACTATGTCAATATAAATCGAGTAGAAACTAATTAAAAAACTTTTCCGCAAAATAAGTTTTCAAAAGAAAAGTAAAAAACCCCATTAAACCAAAAATGAGCAAAAACAAAATCAAATAATCTACCAAGCGTGAAACTACCACAAATCAGCATCGATAAATAAATGAAACCCAAAACGAACAGAAATTACAATAAAAAACCGAGCCAAACTCAAAACGAGCGGAAATTAACATAAGTTGGGCTCAAAACCCCTATGCCTTCCCAAGGCCAGAACATAATTTGCACTTCACTGAAAAAAAAATGCAAGTGAATGTGCATTGTTAGTTTAATATACATATACTGATATTTAGCAATCAAAATGTTAATATTATTTGATTTATTAAAGTTATAAAAGTAAAAATATTTATATTTTTTCAGTAAAGTGCAAATTATGTTCTGGCTTTGGGAAGGATAGGGGTTTTGAGCCCAACTTATGTTAATTTCTGCTCGTTTTGAGTTTGACTCGGTCTTTTATTGTAATTTCTGTTCGTTTTGGGTTTCATTTATTTATCGATGCTGATTTGTGGTAGTTTCACGCTTGGTACATTATTTGATTTTATTTTTGCTCATTTTTTGTTTAATGGAGTTCTTTACTTTTCTTTGAAAAACTTATTTTGTGGAAAAAGTTTTTTTAATTAATTTGTAAGAAATACAGAATTGTTTGCTCTTTTTACTGGCTTAAAATCTCACACAGGACAACCATTCGGGAGGGACTTAACTTGTTGTTCTTTTTACTGGCTAGTGAACCAATCAGATTTTAAAAAGGCGGAGTTATTTATTTCTCTAGAAATGGGAGCAATTACGAAAAAACGTCACAGATGTAAACCAATGAAACCAAAGTATATTTATTATCACGAAATTACAGGAGAGCGAACTCTCTTTTTTTGTTGATGTCTGCACATTAGAGATTGAACAGTCTCAACACTTTTCTTTAATAGCCAAAAGCACAATATCTGTATTTCTGGTCTTTTCTCATCCAATGGCGAAATTTTTCTTTGCAGACGATTAGCTCAAGCATATAAAAATGATTTAAATTCTAACCTGCTTCTCTTATTCCGGTATTTGTTGCTTCTCTTACAGCTTCCAGTAATTTGTCATACTTATCATTAAATGTGAGAGTGAACGCGCAATCAATAATTCTCCCATTGACATGTGTTCCAAAATCAATCTTGCAAACATCATCATACTGAAGCACCGTTGAATCGCCTGCGTTCGGTGTATAATGCGCTGCACAGTGGTTTAATGAACAACCAGTAGGAAAAGCGAGTCCTGCCTTAAGTCCATCTTCACCAATCAACAAACGAGAGACTCTTTCCAGTTCTTCAACAATCTGAAACATTGTCATTCCCGGCTTAATATACTTTTGCATATATTGACGAGTTTGTCGGTGTGATTCGGCTGCCCGTCGAGCTTCGTTATAACTGTCGTTTTGTGAACGATCAAGAGTCCTCTTTTCTTCGGCAGTAAACCTATCTTTCGCCAAGCGTTCATCCTTGGACGGAGGATATTCACATTCTTGTCCCACGGGGAAACTGTCATTTGGAAATAGTTCATGAATTGGAATTGATGGTGGATCCGTTTGAGCTTTAGTAGCAGGTCCAGCCTTCTTTTTACTCTTCTTCTTTTTCTTTTTAGTCTTAATGTCGGCAGTTTCAGCTTCGTCACCAGATTGTACTTCACTATTTTCTGGCAGATGACCATTTTCCACTATAGGACCTTCCTGGAAAAAGAAAAAGGTATCTAGCAACTTAAGCAGCAAACCAGAAACATTAATTAAATAAATGTTTTTGAATATATAACCTGGAAAGCTTTGAATGAACCGATCATCTTAAGAAACAAAGTGTATGAATAGAGGAGTTTACTGATTCGTAATTAGCCCTAAATAAGATGCTAAACACAAAGAATACTATGTTTCAACTTATTAGTAACAGCTAGCACAATTCATTGGTAATCAGATACATTAACAGGAAGGAAAAATTAAACTCGCGCCAGAATTTTTTTTTAGCACAATTGAATTTGCTTATTCGTATATATATATATACTCCCTTTAAACAAGCTACTGTGTAGTTATTTATGTACGTATGTATGTATGCATTTTCTCTTGGAAACGATTTTAAATGAATCAAAACAGCTAAAGCAAGAGGCATGGAAAATGTCTAATCTAATGATGCACGAAAGTGAAGCGCAAACGAGACCTGCTGCTAGAAGATATGCGACAACGAGCATCACTGCGAATTTCAAATGGGAATAATAAACAAAATCAGCAGTTAGAAGAAAAGTAACAGGGACGATCACATTGAATCGTAAATAAAATCTGTGTTTAAAAGAGGCACGTCAGTGAGAATCACAACAAGTCTGAGAAGAAAACAAATCCTATAGAATGGATGATTCTTTGATACTTTAACAGGAAAGAGAAATAGAATTTACGCCAAAATTTATTAGATTACATCACGAGTATATTTTCCAAAATCTTTAGAAATATGAGACTTAATAACAACCGAAGAAATTGTCAACATGAAGTTTAACAGTTGAGAAAGGTTGGCTGAAAATCAATCACATCATTACTTTTCTCAAAGGTTCTGATGACTTAATGTTGCACTTTATTAATTCCGGTTGATAAAACAGGTCATTCCAACTTAGTGAAGTGATCTTAGCAAGATATTTAACAAATATATTATTGACAATGGTGTATACTTTTTGTGTCTGGACTTCACCCTTTGGTTCAACAGAGTGATCTAAATTTCATCCACATTTACTATTTGCAGTAGAGTATTTTCTTTATTTTCCACGTTCTTACCAGAATAGAAAAATGATTAATATATATATATATATATATATATATATATATATATATATATATATATATATATATATATATATATATATATATATATATATATATATATATATATATATATATATATATATATATATATATATATATATAGTCTCAATAGTTTTGGATAGATAAAAATTTAAAAAAAAGAGAGAAAACACTTGATATGTATTTGTTTCAGAAAAAGAGCAAATTATGTTCTGGTCTTTAGGAAGCATTATTTGAAAAAAAACTACGTTTTCTAAAGAGTTAAAGAGGCTGAGTCACAAGTTCGAACCTTACAACGTACAAGGATTAGGAGGTACAGTTGGGGGACTGCTGCCCCCCAAACCTCCCGCTTTTGCAGCCTTTTTTGGTAAGGTTCTTTAAGTCCTGTAGCCTGCAATCAGTTGGTCGTACCAAGTTCATCACATTATAGCTTGTTATCGGTTAGGGAAAAATCTCCTGTAAAAAATCCAGCAAACAAGCTCAGTACTGTTTCTAATCAATGAGATGCAATAGGATGTTCTTACGGTAAAAAATTCAAGCAGACTTCGTTCGTGTTGCAAAGCATTTCTTTGCAAGGAAAAAAGCGGGCGTTGAGGGGGCGGGAGACTCCCAAAATAAAAATCTTAACAAAAGAGGCTGTAAAAGCGGGGGGTTTGGGGGCGGCAGCCCCCAACTGTACCTCCTAATCCCTGTACGTTTTAAGGTTCGAACTTGTGACTCAGCCTCTTTAACTCTTTAGAAAACGTAGTTTTTTTCAAATAATTTCTGCACGTTTTTGTACAGTTTATTATTTATTATTGCTTGACTAACTGTTAGCTGATCTTGTCAGGATTTCAAGTTGGGGGGCTGCCGCCCCGCAAACCCCCCGCTTTTGAAGATTTTTTTGTTAAGGCTTTTAACTCCTGAATACTCAAATCAAATGCACAGTAAGATTTTCTTTTTTCAACTTTTCTTCGAGCATGCGGGTATACGGCATGTTATCAAAGCAGTGGAGACTTACCTGTAAGCTGAAGGCCGACAGTGATATTCTTCTGGAGACGCCTGTTGATTCGAAGGATCCAATAGATTGGATTTATAAAAGAAACTGAGTTTCTTTTTTAAACTTTAAATTTAAGAGATACTACAATTCAATACAATTAAATTCAATTTATAAAAAAATTCCTCTAACGGGGAATCGAACCCGGGTCTTCCGCATGAAAGACAGGAATAGTGACCACTGGACCATCAGAGTTGTTAAATTATTTTCTAGTCTCTGCAATCTATTTTCAACACAAGCAAATACAAAGTAAAATTTTCGTTTTTCGACAAAAAAAAACTTCTGGGAAAGAGCTGGAATTTTTGGAAGCTTGCAGTCGGTCTTGGTAGGTTAAGGGGACTATTTTGATCTAATTTAATAATGAAATACTATGCTTTTAGGATTTCCAAAAATTAACATGGGCTCTTATAGGAAAACGAGGTTTTTCGTAAATGTAAATTCGGGGGATAATTTTTTCGGTCTGAAAATATCAAAAGGCCCTAACAGGTCGAATTCCGCTTCGAATGAGTCCTCATTCACCCGGATCCGTTACCAACTATGGCCTGTAGGCATGTCAGATAAAAAAATAACTTGATATTTGTTTTTTGGAAAACAGGAAAGGAGTGATCGGATTGAGCTGAAATTTTGAGGATGAGCTCCCAGACTCTAGGAAAGCTTATCCTCTAAATTTCAGCCCGATCGGACAACGCTAAAGCGGGGCTGTGGTGGGAAAAATTAACATGGGCTCTTATAGGAAAACGAGGTTTTTCGTAAATGTAAATTCGGGGGATAATTTTTTCGGTCTGCAATCTCCCACTCCCTAACAGGTCGAATTCCACTTCGAGTGAGTCCTCATTCATTCGGATCCGTTGCCAACTAGGGCTTGTAGATGTGGCTAATAAAAAAAAATTGATGAAACTTAAGTGGCTATATTTGGTTTTTGGAAAACAGGGACGCAAGTGTCAGATTGAGCTGCAATTTTGAGGATAAGCTCCCAGGCCCTAGGAAAGCTGATCCTCTAAATTTCAGCTTGATCGGACAACGTTAAAGGGGGGTTGTGGTGAGAAGGTCGAAACTTCCGGCCCACTTTCCCCCATGAAGATAAAGTCGGAGCGGGGGGGGGGGGGGTGAAATTTCTCATGTTTCTTAGTTTGAGCTTAGGCTACAAAATGCAATCACCACCGTCTCTCTGCGACCGCTAGGACCGGAAATCGCTTAACACTGTGGTGGGTTGCCTCTTTAAAGAGGCACAAGTGTGCCTCCTTGATGTGGGCTGTCAGCCCTACTCCTCTTAGTTTCCGTTCGCTTTTGAGAGAAAAGGGGTTTTATTAAAAAGAAATATAACACTTTAACAACCAAACCCGAAGTTTATAGACATCACCCTTTACAAAACCCTACATACATAATTACTACCAGCCATCCTTAGCCCCCCCCCCCCCAAAAAAAAAACAAAAAAAATAATAATAAAATAAATAAATAAAAGATAAAAGAAATAAACTAATTTCTAATAAATTTCATGACCTAATTGGATAACGAAGACACAAAATTAAAAATCATTCTTCTCTTCTACCTCCTACCCTGTAAGACTATCAAAGCTGAATCTCTCTATACTTGTTTAGAGGAGAAATAGAGGGGATGCCATTTTAGCCAATAAGTTTTGGTACTTTTGTACTTTTGTACAATAATTGGTCGTTTTGGTGCCAATTCAAGAACTAGAGTTCATCACCTGAAACTTACCAAGCAGTCTACAGTATCTAGAGTCCATACTTAATTCTTTTCAACATGTATTGTCAACAATTAGGACAAAGTATCTAATGAAACAGTTACTGCTGAATCTGTTGATGTTTTTAAATGAAGGCTAGATGCTGAGTGGTCCACTAGAGACTGTAAACTCAATTGGGATGCTACTAAACATGGAACAGTACCTGGTCACCAGTGAACCTTGCATACAATCATTCTGGAGCTCTACAAGGAGAATTCCTTAGATTGCCCTCCTTCCAAAACAAATTTAATATGCCTTGCAGTATGACTTTGTTTGGAGCTTTGAGTATGACTTCGTTATTTATGTAACTTCTGTTCATTTTATTCATTGATGGTTTATGCTAGCTTTACGCCTGAAAAATTATTTGACTGTATTTTCGCTCATCTTTGGTTTAAGTAGCTATTTAATTTTCTTGTTATTTACAAAGTTTTTGTAAATAAAAGTTCTTTCAAATTAATTTCTGTTCGTTTTTAATTACCACAGTCTTTTTAATTGATTAAAAAAATATTTTTTTTAATTTTTCTGGCTTTTCTATATAAGAATCCAGATTTTGGCTTACAATTTATATGTTGGACGAATTTTGCAATTTTTTTTTAAAATAGTTCTTTTACAATGCTACAGATTGATGGATAAGGGGGAAAATATTCAAATAAATCGTTAAAAAGTTTCATAATCTTTCGGGTTCGAAAATAACACCCCTAGCTATTACTGGGATATTGCATATATGACCTACTGAGAATCTGGATACATATAATATCTTTTGATTTAGTTTCACACCTCCTCAACTTTCTCTGAAAAATAAAACTTAACACCCTATTCAGTTTCTATATATGCTATGACTTTGTATATATGCTATTTTGACAACATGGATGCACTTCAACACTTTTGATTTAGTTCAATAGTAGTAGCAGAAGTAGTAATAGTAGTAGCTCTGGAAGTTTCAGCTTAATACCCTCATCCATTCTTGAGATAATTTCGATACAAGCTTATTGACAACCAACATGCACACAGTACCTCTTGATTTAGATTTAAAGTAATATGAACTTTCTCTGAAAGTTTCTAATTTATACTAAATTCCAGTCCTAAGATATCCTAGCTAAGCCATTTTTAAAACATGGATGCAATTAAGCAATTTTTATTTAATTCGATAGTAGCACTAGTAGTGATATAACTAGTAGCAAAGTTTTAGGAATTTTAGTAGCCCCAAAGTTTTAGCTTCATAACCCAAGAGTTTCTTTTGCTGGGATATTGTTAATACAACCCTTTGATAATCCAGTTACATAGTGTTCTGATTTAGTTCAGCATCTCCCTTAAATACCCCAAATACTTCACCTCAATACTCCTTAGTATTAAGTATTTTCTTAGACATTGCTGATGTGCCATTTTGAATATGTGCATGCAAATGGATTGTTTTGATTCAACACTGCCTTCACCTTTCCCTGAAGATTTTATCTAAAACCCTTAACATTAGCAATGGTTGTAGCAATCGTAGTATCAGAAACAATAGTAGGAGCATTGTGAGATGAAGTAGTGACAGCAGCAGTAGTATTAATAGTAATAGCATTCATATTGTGCCTTTTTGGTATAGCTAAAAAGCCCCTCCTTAAGCCCTGCTAGTTTCAACTTGACAATTTAAGCTGTTTCTAAGATTTACTATAAGTCCTTTGGATAATCTGTATGCACACAGTGTGCTTAGATCCCATCCAAAATCTTCCTCAACAATCCCTCAAATTTTCATCTTAATACTCTTAGCTTTAGCAATAGTAGTATTAATACCAGTAGTAATAGTAGTACTACTACAATTTGTTGTAGTATGCACATAGCACATTTTTATCAGTTCAACATCTCCCTCATCATGCCCTGAAAGTTTTAGTCTAATACTCTAAGCTGTTCCCAAGATAATTCTGATATGCTCTTTTGACAACAAGTATACAAATTGCGTAGTCAGTAGTCCATTGATAACCTGCATTGAAATAGTGTGCTTTGATTTATTTCAGCACCCAAGTTAACATTCCCTTAAATGTTTAAATTAATACCCTTAGCTTCAATAGCAGTAGTTCTAGTGGCAGTTGTAATAGTAGTAGTAGCATGCATGTAGTAACTTTGGCTTGTTCAACGTCCCACTTAACATGTCCTGAAAGTTTTAACTTAATACCCTAGGCCATTCCTGGGATATTGCTGATATGCTCTTTTGACCATCTGCATGCATATAGTGGGTTTTGACTTAGTTCAACATCCCCCTAAACATTCCCTACAAGTTTCATCTTAATACCCTTAGCTTCAACAGTAGTAGTAGTAGTAGTAGCAGGAGTAGTAGTAACAGTATACACTAAGTTCCTTATCCCTCTCAGCATAACCTGAAAGTTTGAAACTAATACTCCTGAGAAATGGTTTATACACCCTTATGGCATCCTTAATGCACATTGTGTGTTCTGTTTTAGTTTAACATTCACCTAAATATTCCATAGAAGTTTCACCTTAATACCCTTAGTCTCAGTAGAACTAATAGTTGCAACAGCCAAAGTGGTAACATGACAACAGTGCCTCTTGGTTAGTTTGACATCCCTTTCAATTTGCCATGAAAGTTTCAACTTAATACTCTAAGCCGTTCCTAAGATATTGCGTATACAGCAATTATTTCTTAAAAACATATTCTTAGTAGTTGTAGAAATACCTGTTACATGCACATAGTGCCTTTTGGCTAGTTCAGCACCCCTTTTGGTTTGCCCTGAATGTTCCGGTTTCAAATTAATACTCTAATTTATTCCTAATATATTGCTTTTGTGCCATTTTGGCAACATGCATGCACATAGGGTGTTTTGATTTTGTTGAAACTCCCTTAAACACTCCATGAAAATTTCATTTTAACACCATTGGACTCAGTGCTAGCAAAAATTGTAGTGATGGCAGTAATTGTGGCAAGTATAAGTACTTAGGGCCTTTTGGTTAGCTCAAACACCCCTGAAATAGACAAAATAGATAAAAAGCTTTCAAACAATATTTGTTCTGGCAAATTTTGAGCTTAAAAAAAAAAAAAAAATGCTTTGTACTATACAACCTCAGCTTACCTATTGCTGGACAGATACATTCAGAAACCTTGAATGCAATTTTTAATGAAAAATACCCACGTATGCAGAGAAGGATGGCAAAAAAAAAAAAAAAAAAATGCTTGTACTACCTCAGCTTACCTAATGCTGGACAGCCATGTTATATTCAAATATAGTCATGTAACATCTGATTTCTTGGCAAGTTGTCAAGCCCTTGTTAAATAACTATGGTATCATGTAAAATTTTCCAGCTTCTGGAATTACTGTCAATTTAAATGCTTATATTCTTAGTTATAAGTAAAACGTCAAACCTTGCAAAAAAAAAAAACCTTTGTACCACATGAATGGTCTTGCCTTCCTGTCTATTCTTTGGGCCCCCATTTTTACAAGTACATAAATTGAACAAAAGTCATCTGTCAACATGAACATGTGTTTTCAAGCTTGATTTGTTCAACATAACTGTTTTTTTCTACTCTCACCCTCCTCTCATTGAACTTAAAAAAAAACTCTCATTCAACTGTGTTTGTGACTGGAGTAGAGCTTCACTCATATGGTAGTTTACATACAGTTGACAAATAAAAACAAAAATCTGAAACCTTTGGAGAATTCTCAAGATATGGACATGTAAGCAATTGCTCCATAAACAGGGGTACGTAATAAAGCCTTTAGACATTATCTATCTGACTTGAGAGGCATGTTGAGGTGAATTTATGTTTTTGGTGTCATATATGTTCACCTAGATGAAGAAATCTGCCTTTTTGTTGCACAAATGGTTGTTTTGAGAGGTGTATGATGAACAGAGTTCAACTGATGTCCATGTGATAATGGACCCTTTATTTTTGGGAGAATTTTTATACAAGAGATGAAGAGTTCAGAGATAATTCCATCCTGGAATATACACTAGGCCTATACTCTTATCTATTTAATGAGCTTACATAAAAGGTGTTTTCTAAGATTAGAATCAGTTAATCCCTACTAGCCTAGTTTTATCTAGCACCAACCTATCTATATCATGTCTAAGATTAGTCTCCTTAATAATCCATGCTTAGGAAAGATAAATTCTAATCACGAGAATTGGCCTGAGATTAGGCACTGCAAGCACAGGGGGATTTATCCTAATCTCCACTCCTTCCATGTTTCTAAGGCTTAGATAACTGCATTAAAGACAGGTTATCTTCAAGTTATGGACCTGTTTAATGTTGAAGAATTTTTCTTCTTCTGTAATTCTGGTTTAAATTCATTTTGATTTGACTCTAAGTCTTGGAAACCATTAGAATCCTAGATGGGGGGGGGGGGGGGTTGGCAAGCAGGAAAATAAGTTGAATCAGGCTAATGAATCTTTCAGAAATGTTTCCAGAGCCTAGGATATTCCATGGGAAAGTCTTCAAAAATATTTATCTCTACCTTTTCCTTCTCTGAAGGGCACTGACCCTTATTGAACCTGGATAAAATTTACAATATACAAAGAACAATTTTAGAACTACTTAGACAGCACATATAAAATTAAAAAGATTACTTATAAGATTTTAAAGAGTTTGGAAAAATGTGTCCTAAATTAAGAAAAAGTCCCAATAAAGTGTATAATAATGGAAAGAAACATAACTATCTCATTAATAAAACATTGTGCATACAACAAAGTAAGAATTTCATTGCAGTAGTTATTTCTTTTTGTTTCTATATACTTCTTGGGCTATATATGGACCACCAGGGAAGGAGGGTGCATTAGCAAGTTAATTGATTATTATATATGGAAAGAGCATTAGAAAAGGAATTGAGTAGTGTGTTCATTTTGTATCCATGTTAGTTATGGAGTCTTGCATATATTTACCCCTCATTTTATACTCCTTGCTAATCTACTATAATAGTTGTTAATTGGACAATACACCCTACCCCTCTGATTGTCCCATACACAACTCTAATAACATATTTCTCTAGTAGCCTAAATGCGTAATGATAATAGTAATGTATTTGTAACCCCCTGTACAAGCATGAAATGCAATTAGAGAATTACAAAGATACCAAAAATTAAAGAAAAATGAAAGCATTATCAAGATAAAACTCAGGAGAAAAGTATGTCATATCTACAGGAAATGTACTGGTTATGAGCCCAAAGCAGCAACTGCAGAAGATATTTGCAAAAAAAACAAACGAACAACAGAAGAATAGAGATTGAATTCTCTTCTGATAAGATAATGTAAAAAAAAAAACAAAAAAAAAACACAATGGGACCAAAGAGAAGACATGTGGGACAAAAAAAAAGCATTGTAAAGTCTGTCCCAGGTTACTTTGTGAAACTGGCTTTTAACTTGAGAAACCAGCCCTTGCAATTTTCTAAGCTTTCCTTTCAATGCTAAGGTAAAGTGTTTTAGGAGTGTTAACATTTATGCCAAATAGGAGACCTAAATACTTCAGAGAAGACAATGCAGAAATGGTAGCTGGGCCAACATTTGCAGTTATGGGAGGTTGCTGAGACAAACCATAGACAAGAGACTCAGTTTTACAGGAAGCAAAACTCATTAAGACCAGAGCAAACTATACGAACTGGATTTTGGAGAACTTGGAGATCATCCGATAGTAAAAGAATGTTGCCTGTGTAACAGAGGTGGCTGGAATAATATAGGCCTCAATCTGGAATAGAGGAATATTTTCAGTAATAGTTTAGATGGCATTTTTGAAAAGAGCTGGACTAAGCACAGAGCCTTGTTTCCTACCTTGTGAACAGTGATGGGGTTGCTAAGCTAAGAGAGCAGAGAAAAGAGTTCATTCTACTTCTCAACAGAGAAAGAATAGCCTGCAAATGAATAGTGGAATTGAGTGCCTTTGAAACATCAATTCCACACAAACACAGATTCCTTTTCAGCATCCAATAGTAGTCTAAATAGCCAAAAAGGTTGCATGTGCATTTTGCATGTCTAAGCCTTTGCAGAATCCATGTCTCCATGGTTGCACCTTATGTTGATTTCTTGGAAGATAACCTTTTCAAAAAGCTTACCAATAACAGACAAAACAGTAATTGGTCTGTAGAATTCCCAAACCTTTGGGTTCTTGCCCTTCTTTAAGACATAGGTAATAATAACTTCTGAAAAGGCAGTTGGAACTTACTGCTGAGCAGTGCAAGCCTGAAACAATAGTGACAAATATTATGTAAGGGGTAAGGTAGCAGATAGGAGGTGCTCAGTTTATACTCCATTAGAAAGTTATGGTTTAGAAAGTTGAAGGTGTAAAAGTCAGCAAATTGTTGTTTCTTCATTTCCATACATTTTATGGGTGAGAAATTACTGAGTTTAAAAGTGTCCAGGGTTTCTATGAAAAATGACTTTCTAAGTCTAAAATGATGTGTCACACCAAGCAACAAAAATTGACTATCTTAACTTTTCTGATGCTTGACATCCAGCTGAGAAGGTCCACAGCCTTGCTTGCTGTGGATGCAAGGTCCAAGCTCTTCTTATGAGATAGCCAATTGAGTGTTAAAATCAGTCTCAACATGTTAATCAGAGTGTAAATGGTTAATATCAGACCTAATGATGTGACAGCGGTCAATTCAGATTTTTCTTTAGCTACAGTTGTGCATTTTCCCCAGCCACTGATGATCTCAAGAGCTTCCATGATTTTAAGGAGCTCTATCACAAACTGGATTAAGGAATCTTGCCTTTCACTCCAGTGTTTCACACATGCTAAATAGCTGTGCTTTAATTACTCTGGTTAAAACATAATCACACTTTGTAGAAGCACCAAAAAGAGGAACTTTATTTTTCATTACTCCAAAGGAGTTTCTCATACTTTGGACAGATGACATCTTTGACATAGAAAGATTTGGAGCAAGGTAAAAACATGGCCAACACAGGACATTCTTTGCTATTTTTTGGACTATCTAGTCCAAAAAAATCCAAGTCTAGTCCATAAGATCAAAGGAAATCCAAGCATTTCCTCTTTAATGATCAGTATTAAGTTTCCAATGCTGTCCAAGTAACATTTTTTTGTAGGGTCTAAAAAAATCCTTGTTTCTGTGCAATTATAATGGTAGAAAAGGGCAAAAATTAGTTATGACTTGTGTGACACAACTATTGTTTCATCAGCAACCACACTATAGAGCTTGGCAGAATGATCTTGTGCAAAAATTTCTGTAAGAATCTTCTTGACAAAACCTTCAGTTAATACATTCTACATTTTTCCCCCCTGGATATATATATATAGCATTTGCATCTGAACTTTCTGAATATTTTGTTTTAGCATGAAATTACTGCTATTTACACAGTACCTTAAAAGTTCTCAACAGTTCCCTTCAGGTGACATTAACACTCTTGACAATTCCCTAGATACTTAAGGCAGCCAGATACAGTGTTGTGGAATCCATTTCAAACATGCACTGATCTTGTAATCAAGTCACAGAAATCTAATTACATTAAATTGCAGCTAGGAGCAATCTAAGGAATTCTCCTTGTAGAGCTCCAGAATGATTGTATGCAAGGTTCACTGGTGACCAGGTACTGTTCCATGTTTAATAGCATCCCAATTGAGTTTACAGTCTCTAGTGGACCACTCAGCATCTAGCCTTCATTTAAAAACATCAACAGATTCAGCAGTAACTGTTTCATTAGATTGTTTGTCCTAATTGTTGACAATACATGTTGAGAAGAATTGAGTATGGACTCTAGATACTGTAGACTGCTTGGCAACTTTCAGGTGATGAACTCTAGTTCCTGAATTGGCACCAATAGTACCAATTATAACTTATAGGCTAAAATGGCATCCCCTCTATTTCTTCTCTAAACAAGTATAGAGAGATTCAGCTTTGATAGTCTTACAGGGTAGGAGAGCTCTTGCATGCCTAATATCACTTTTGTGATGTGTCACTGCACATCTTGAAGAGCTTGTGTGTCTTTTTTTAAAATATGGAGAGGCAAGAGACATTCCAACTTCAAGCTTAGGATGCAGAAGTCCCTTATAAAGAAGACTGATGACTTTAGGGGAACTAAGTGGAAATAGTATGCTTAATCAGTCCCAAGGTCAAACTAGCCCCAGCAGCCAACCTCTTAGCATGAATGTTGAACTTTAGTTCATTGTCAATAGTGACACCAAGATCCTGCTCATTATTTACAGAGGAGAGTGGGTGGCCTAAGAAAAAACAAGAGTGGCAAGGATTCAGTTTACCAAAGTGAATGATAAAACTTTTGGTAAAATTCTAGTTTAGCTACTTTTTACTATCTTGGTAAGGGATTAGGTTGGGAGAATGAAATTCAGTAATGAATTCTTTTTCTCTGGTTTTAGTTCTGAAAATGTAATTTTTGTTTTTTGAGTAGAATTTTAAGCCATATCAATGGCTTTTTCATAATTTAGAAAATGTACTTCCAGATATTTGAAACATCATAAATTGTGATTGATCAAGGTTGTGAAGCTGAAAACATTTTTCAAAAGTCACTGCCCTCTACAGGGAGAAGGAATACCTTCCTGGGACGTAATGTAGCATGTAGCACCCCTAAAAATTTCATTTTCCTAACCTAACCCCTTTCAAAGATAGCTAAAAAGAGCTAAACTAGAATTTTACCAAACTTTTAGCCCATGCCAAGGGGGAGGGGACAGTCACCTCATTAGATCCAAACTGTTCCTAGGGCTTTATCTGATGCCATCAAGGGGAATGAGCTTCATTGTCAGGGTAAAAACTATTATATTAAAAAGGACCATCAAATAAGAAGTCTATTGGGTAAAATTCTATTTTAGCTACTTTTTCCTATCTTGGAAAGGGGTTAGGTTAGGAAAATGAAACTTTCAGGGATGGGTCTACAGGCTAAAGCATAGGTAAATTTTTGGCAGTTCATATTATTGACTTACAAATAAAGTAAACATACCACTTGATGCCTTATTTATGCTCATTACAAATATAATAATCAATTTTTGTCAGAAATGAATTTTACCTCCACCCCTATATAGGCTATATCAATTCAGGGTATATTTTTGGGTCAATATTTACCAAATCATATTATTGAGTTAGGAATAAAGTGAATACACTATTCAATGCCTTTTTTATGCTGATTACAAATATAACAATCATTTCTATCAGAAATGAAATTTTAGCCCCCCCACTATATATGCCAATTCAGGGTATATATTTCTACATTAGGGGGGGGGGGGTAAAGTTTAAACTTACCTCCCATTTACATCAGAAATAAAATTTGCCCCCTCCCTAATGTAGAAATATATACCCTGAATTGGTATATATAGGCCTAGGGGGAGGGGGGCTAAATTCATTTCCAATAGAAATGATTGTTATATTCATAATCAGCATAATAAAGGCATCAAATGGTATAGGTTATTCACTTTATTTGAAACTCAATAATATGATTTGGTAAATATTGACCTATTTTTGCACATTAGGGGGGTGGGGGTAAAGTTTATTTTTGATGCAAATGTGAGGTAAGTATAAACTTTACCCCCATCCCCCTAATGTAAAAATATAGCCTATAGGCTACCATGAATTAGTATATTTTGATGAGCTTTACAAATCTGTGTATTTGAAACTTAATTCCTTGCAAAATAGATCTTCTGTTTATATAAAGTACAACATAGCCTAATTGTTTACAGCTTCACAACTTTGCTTTTTGCAAGATAGCCAAAAGTAGAATTTTACTGTCTTTTGAAAGCCTACTACTTTTATTTTATTGAGATGTTTCCTTTGGAAGGGATATGCATCTGTACTGTTGTCTACAGTAGGTCTAATTGGGTCCAATACAGCTCTCAAGCCTACACTTTATACAAAACTGCTGATACTGTTGGTTTGCATTAGGCTACTTTCTTTGCATATTCCTAACCAATGATTTGTTTGTAACACAATTCAATGCAAATTAAAAAAAAGACAGCAAAAAAAGACCTACAGCCTATCTACTGTTTTGTTAGGCTATTACTCTTTATCCTAGTTCAGAAAAGGCCATGCATTAGATGTTACCAAAAGGAAGAATATTTATTTGGTAAGAACTTACAAAAAAAAATCCGTAAAGCAATGGACCATTCTATAAAACTGTTTATCTTTAAAGCAGTGAAGTTTCACTACAAACCTTTATTGGTGCCCCAGGAACTGATCCATTTTCAGCTGCTGTTTCTTCTTTTAAAGTAGATTGAGTATCTGAATTCAATCTCAAATTAGAAAGATCTTCTTGTGTTTGATCCACTGAGACTGTTTTTCCCTTTTTCTTTCCCATTCTTCAGTAGTGAATTTATGTTATGAAATGGATGGAGGGGAATTTCGGAAATTTTCTATTCTGATATAAAGTTTCACGAAAAAATAGATGTCAGCATGCTATAAGTGACATTCTTATTGAGGAATTTATGGTCCGTTCTAGCAGTAGGTACCTTTTTTGTTTTTGGCCAAAGAATAAAAGGAAAAAAACGGAAATAAAATACCGGAACACAACAGAACATAGTGAAAAAAAACGGAAATCTGTTCCGGTTTCCGCTTTTTTACCTAAAAATAGACAAGACCTATTATTAATTAAAAAACGGCCGTTTTAACATATATTTCTGGTTTTTTTTTTCAGTTTCTTTAGATTTACGAGAGTAAAGTGAATATTTATTAATATAGATTAATAAAAAAGACCAAATATACAAAAAGACCAAATATATGAAAAGACCACATAAATAAGAATTTATCACTTAAAAACATTCGGAGTTCAAGTGACTTTGCAGTCATTCGTGAGCACTGCTTTCGCGTAAAGTACCCAGTAATACTAAATGCACTCTCACTGGGTACTGAAGTTGCAGGGGCTGAATGATGAATGCATGCAATTTCCCTTAACTCCGGTTAAGTGTAAAAGTACTCAGACCAAAATTCTAGTGGATCAGAATAATTTTGTCCTGATCTTCGTCTCTCGCTCAAAAACACAGGAACTCTCTCCTCATATGCCCTGATAATATTTGCTGCCACGCGGTCAATGCCCATACTGTTGGCATTTTGCCTCGTAGAGTTCATCCGTAACCCAGTCGTGTCGAGAAACTTAGAAAACAAGCTGTGTTCTTGATCAAGAGTCTCTGGTGACCCTTTTCGGTTAGTCCCTGCCTTAGTAGGAGCGACGTCAATAGGGAAAGATTTGGAGTTCAATTGGATTGGATCGACTTCTTCTGTGCTTCTCTGCACGGAGATGAAATGCTGGAGAAGCGAGGAGATGGACTGACGAGCTGACTCTCTGTCTACACGTGTCATTTTTTCATAAATTGCAGGGTCCAAAAAGCCAGCTCTTGTGAAGAGCATCATACCAAACTTAGGACTGGCTGAAAGGTATCTCCTGAGCTGAACAACTAGAAGTTCCTTCATCCCATTGATTGACTCAGTCATAATACTAGTATCTGGAGTCTGACAAAACAACAGTAATCCTTTAATCATCAGCACGATTTTGCTTGCCGAAACATAATTGTATCCACTGTTGCCTATCACTGTTGCCTGTTTGAACGGGCGAAGAACCTCAATGACAGCTTCCATGATGGACCACTCATTGCTGTGAAGTTCGAGCTCTCTAATCTTAGCGTCACGTAGGTTTTGGTTGAAGAAGTCGCGCAGTGGCTCTTTTCAGGCACAATACATTTCTATCATGGTAAGTGTGCTGTTCCATCGAACATTCATGTCTTTTGTGATGGATGGACTAAGATTATATGTCTTGCAGATAGCTTCAAAAAGATCGTGGGATTTGGAAGATACTTTCAGGATTCTAACCAGATTTCGTATTTTTACCAGTGCTGGTCCCAGCGTCAATACTACACTAGAGACGCCTCTTTGTCTAGGTATTGAGCTCTCACTATCGCTGTCAAGGTCTGGATCATTTAATTCTGAGCTACTATCATCATCATTACTGCAGTCGGTATACCCACTTTCTTCAATGTCATAATCTCCTACAATCACGTCAGGAAAGTCATCTTGTTCAGCAGTATCAACGTTGTCATCAGATTCTGAACTGGATCCTGAATCATTTAGGTGGGGAACACTCACTAAATCTGCCTGGTTTCTGCATTCCCACAGCTTAAGGGCATTAGTCACCACATTATGCATGTTGTGTGCAAAGCATGAGCTTCGCAAAATTTCACCGTCTCTGAGAGCCTTTACTATATTAGCTCCCGAATCAGTAAATTATAAAGTAGACTTTCCGTAGAATTCTGAACTTCTGGAGGCTACTACGGATTGCACGAAGAATGTTGGCGCTAGTGTGAGCAACTTTTAGTCTCTTAAACTCAAGGATTCTATGCACCAAAGTTAGCTTGCCATCAGTGTTTTTCATCACATAATGAGCTGTAATACCTAGAAAGCCAGACCCCGTTCTTGAAGACCAGCAGTCTTGGGTCAAATTCACTTTCCGGACTTTCTGGAGTTCAGCTTTGAGCTGCTTGACCTTCCTTTTCTTTGCTGTAACTAGATGTCTTGCAACAGTACGAGCTGATGGGCCAGTAAGACCTCCTGTAAGTTTAGAGATTAGAGCCTAGAGATTTAGAGATTACTCCTGGTTTTTCAAATATTGAAATAGGAAGCTTGTCAATGTAAACCGTTTTGCTACACAACGTGGTCAGTTTCAACTGCTCCTGCTTCGTTGAATTTAAAAAACTTCTTATGTCCGTTTTCTTACCAGTACCATCAAATCAAGTTGGGTTAGTTCGACATGAGGTGATTGGCATGTTGAACTGAGACAAGACTGTTGAATGCGACTTTTTTTGACCAGTTCTTGGTTTAGGTTGTTCAGCAATTTTGTGTTTAATCATAAGGTGATTTTTAAACGATCTTGCAGACCCCTTTGTTGACTTCACATCTTTTTTGCAGTAATTGCACGTAATTACAGCTGCTCCCTTATTCCTGGTCCCATGTTGCTCCCAGAACTAGATTTTCGTTAATGGAGGGCCCTCTCCAAGTTCTGAGTCAGAACTTGATGAAATATTTGGTGCCAGATTTCATGCCGTTTATGACAGCATGTGTATCGGTACCTACAAAGCATACCATTACTAAGTGCATGGAGCAGTGCAGGTCGAGTGACTCCTGTGATTGTAAACACGAGTATGAAATAAGAACAATTCAAGTAAAAAAGACACTTCTCTGTAGGACAGAGCATAATTTTATTCCATAAGCAAGTATCTTTTTTCTGTATATACTCCTCATATGGTATATTAAGGGAAATAAAAGTATAATATTAATAATAACAGGAAATGGTAAATCGTAGGCCCAGGACTCTCTGATGTAGCTAGAAGTTTTTATAATGCAGATAATAGATTGACTAATTAGACCATTGGAAATAAGCTGCTCCAAATATTTAATAAAGTATATGACATTTGCAGGGTAAAGAATATCAAGGCTATTCAGATTTCCTTCCTGGGTTCTGCAAGTGAACATGCCTAAAATCAAAATGTCATTTGGAAATATTATACCCTCATGCTGGAGGGTAGATCATCAACATCTTCAGCCTATTCCTTTGTTTAACAGTCCCTTGATTATAAATTTCAATAAAATAATTCAATTATGTTGATGTGAGAAACCAGGGGTAAAGGTGCAGATTAGTTCCTCCTGATAAAACGACTTATTTCTTTCTGTATATTATTCAGTCAATTGGGCTGTAAAGTTGCACATATACTGTCGAGTAGGAACAGGATAAAAACAAATCTCTTACTGTGGCTGGGTTCCAACCTTTTACTTTTTGTATGCCTAGTAAGCCCTGCAGCACTACCAGAGGCAAAATCAGCAAGATTCGTTGAGTAGCTCCTATATCTGACCATTGGATATCAAAGATTTTCTGTAGTTCCACTTCTGCTAGTGCTACAGGGCTTACTAGGGTAATGAAAATTAAATGGTTGGAACTCACCCTGTATATCCTGGTTCTGTTGGTAGGGCCTCTGTGCCCTACACTACAGGGGGAACTAATCTGGGTGAAGGTGCAGTTTAGCAACCCCTGATAAAAACAACTTATTACTTACTGTATATTATTCAGTCAATTGGGCTGTAAATTTGCACAGATAGGGTTCAGTAGAAGCTAGATGTAAACAAATCACTTTTTAGTGTATATCCTGGTTCTATTTACAGGGCCTCTGCACCCTACGCTACTGGGGTAGCTAATCTGCACCTTTACCCAACCAGGTAACCATCTACTTTCAAAGACTAACCAAAGGTTTAAATCCAAGTAGACTGCTTTAGATTAATGAAATATATTAAGCCGAACTGGCCAGCAATGACAAAAAAACCAACAAAGAGAAACATCTATAAAAAAAACAAAACAAACGAGACTGTGGCCAGTGGAGAGAAAAGAAAACAACAGAAACAAAACAACGCGGATATTTCGCCTGTATACAAACAAGGCGTCTTCAGCACGAAAGACACACAACAAGAACAAGATAAAAAAACAAAAAAACAAGATAAAACTAAAAACCAATAAAACCACCACAAAAAAAACAACAAAAAAACAAAAATGTACAATCGGCGCAAACTGATCCACGTAGGGAAAAGATGCTAATATAGAGTTACTTCAGTGAGGACACCAGAGTAACTGAGGAAAAATAAAAAAACTGTAAATTACTTTAATTATTCAATTGCGAAATAATCCTTTTGTTAGCTATTACTGAAGCAAATCATTTGGGTCTAGCAGGTAAAATAGTCCCCTGGTGATTATTTAAAATCTTAACTCCCTTATTGACTGTTGATTCACTCTTTAGAAGGCTATCATAAATTGGATCAGTATTTAAATTACCCGTGTCCCTCTTTATGGAAAGGTTAGCAAACATATGTTTTTTAATTTCTATGGCTTCCCTGGCCCATTGGGTGTACCCCTTATCATTAGAAATAGCCAAGGCTTCATCAAATTTTACCAAATGATCTGGTTGAAGCCAAATATGCTCTGCTAAAGCTGAAACGAAAGTTTCTGGAGGCTTGCTTAATTGTAGGGTTTTTCCTATTGAGTTTCGGTGTTCAATAAACCTTTCAACAAATTGTTGGTGAGTCCTACCAATATAGAACTTCCCACAAGAACACGGAATTTTATACATCCCACTTACTAAATTTCCCCGAGTTAAATCCTTACCAGAACTAAAAAAACTACCCATTGGCCTCAGTGATTGGAAACATGTATCAATACCAAATTTACGTAAAACCCGTGAAAGTTTCTCACCCAAACCAGGTAAATATGATAATGAAATCAAGCTTTTTGATACAACTAAATCTAAAGACTGAGAAACCTCAATAACCATACTTTTATGTTTAACCCATCTATTTTCAATTATTTCATCAATGAACTTAATTGAATAACTATTACAAAACAAAATGTCCATCAAGTATAACAATTCCGAATCCAGAAATTCCTGGGAACAAATTCTAAAGGCTCTATGCACTAGTGAAATTACAACCCCCTTTTCACCGACATAGGGTGGCAAGAATGAAAATTTAAATACCTATCATTGTGCGTTGGTTTTCTGTAAATCGAGAAAAGTAAATGGAGATCCCTTTTAAATAATTAAATATCCAGAAAAGGTAATTTATTATTATCCTCAAACTCAGCTGTAAATTTAATATAATCATCAAAACTATTTAAATGTTTACAAAATATGTCTAAGGAGCCCAATCCATGTTTCGAAAATCACACCACATTATCCATGAACCTATCCCAGAATCAAGGGGAGATTCTAAAACTGTTTATACAGGAGGTTTCAATGGCATCTATGAATAGATTTGCCAATAAAATAAAGAGTGAAGCCCCCAAATGTATCCAAAGAAAATTTGTCTATAAAACTCCCCTCGAAAACCAAAATAAAAAGAAAATTCATTTACCAGAATAATTAGTCTCATAATGACATCAATATCCAAACTAGCTGACGTCACATCCTGTATTAAATCAAACTGTTTTTATAATTTACTTTTTAAAATATCCTCTCACCTTTTTAAATCAAAATTTGAATACAGGGACACAACATCAAAACTGCAAAGAATTGAACTTTTCTCCAGCGTGAAATTTCGCAATTTATTAGTAAGATCAGTCGAATTGTTTAAATATGATTTTTGTGTTCCCAGAAATGGACGCAAAGCTACCGACAACAATTTTCCCAATTTTGAAACAGGTGACAGAAAATTTGACACAATGGGGTGGAGGGGGATCCAGTCTTATGGATCTTAGGTAGACCATAGATCTTGGGTGGCGAACAACCCCTAGGATAATATTTGTTATAAAACTGTGGGGTAATGTGAAAATTATTTTCCATTGACTCTATTTCCTTTATTGTTGATTTTACATATTTATCTGTAGGATCAAAATCAAGTTTTTTGTATGTAATATTGTCCGAAATAATGGATTTCAATTGATTATTCTAATCTTCAGTGTTAATAATTACGATCGTGTTTCACTTATCAGCTCAGGTGATAGTAGGTAATTTATCCTTTTCCAAATCAGAAAGGATTTTAATGTCATTTTTTTTTTTTGTGAAATGTCTTTACCAATTAAGTTCATATTAAAGGTGTTTAGTTTTTCGAACTCTTATGCACTTAACAGTTGATATGCTGCTTAACAGTTTATATATCTGGAATATAACTCTTAGAGTTATATTCCTTAGATCCTCCAAAGCCAGGAATGGCGCATAGGGTGTCTACGAAGCCTCACCAGACATCTCGGAACTGAGCTGCATCCGTAATATCTTCTCATTGGGGTTAAAGAGACATCTCCACATTTCTCAGGTCCCAGTCATACTGCCGTAGTATGGTGTCTATTGGTCGACCTCTTCTGCGTCTCCTCTTGGGGCTCGACTCATATAATGTTTTTTGAAGTCGATCCTCTGGTATACGAAAGACGTGACCAAGGTATGTCCATCTTCTACGCCTCAAGAGGTCACTAACTAATGGCTGACCGTTTCGCCAACAGACTTCTATGATGGTGACCTTTTCATGCCACGATATGTTAGGGATCCTTCTAAGGCCTATGTTCTCAAAGGCTAGGGCTAGTTTTTTCAGTTGGACGTTTAATTTCCAGCGTTTGTTAGCATGAAGGAGGATGGAGATCACATTGCGATTTTGGAGTCGGAGCCCTAAGCGCAGAAAGTATTTACTGCTACGCCAGACCCATTTCAACTTGTTCTTGGCCTTTTCATCTATGGAATCGAGCAGCAGGCCAGCAGCTCCTGTCGCTCTTTCGCTTCTTCGAGAATAACAATTTTATCTGTGAAGTACAATTCAGAGATCTGTCGGATGCTAATCTTTAGTCCACAGCCTGAAGACTTCCGCAGAATATAGTGCATTACAATGAATAACAAGAACGGGGATAAGACACATCTTTGTTTGACTCCAGATGTTATCTTAAAGAAACGCGTGTCCCCATTTTCTGTGCGTACGCAGCATTCATAGAGTGCCATTACCGATTTGACTAGTTTATCCGGTGCTCCGTAATATTTAAGAATTTTTTATATTTCGTAATACTATATCGTAATATTTAAGATGTTCTAATGTACTATGACTAGTATTTTGCTAGGCACAAACGTTAAATTGGTGACCCTCCAGTTGTCATAGACTAGTGCATTGCCTTTTTTGAAGAGTATTACGAGTGCATTCTGGTCCAATCTTTTGGGACTTTTTCGCTATTCCAGAGGGCCACTAGGAGAGTACTCCAAACGGTTATGCAGGCTCGAAGGGACGCCTTCAAAATCTCTGTCGTGATCCCATTGACTCCAGGTGCCCGTCCATATTTCTGATTTCTCGCAGCTGCCCTCACTTCTTCAGTGCTTGGGGGGGGGGGGGGTCAGCACTTACGCCAATTTGTCAGAAAGGTCTATTAGGTACTACATCTGCATTCTCAGGTCTAGGTCTATTTAAGGCTTTCTCAAAATGTGAGGTCCACCTCTCGTCAGCTTTCTGTGGATCTGATACTACATCCTCCTTTTTATATTTTACAAGGGATGCTCGGCTTGTTTTCTTTTCGACTATCTTGTTTGTTAGTCGATACACGTTTTTCAAGTCCCCTTTCTTAGCAGCTTTTTCTGCAAGTGATGCTTTCTCCTCAATAGTGTTTCTTTTGTCTTTGCTTACACTTATTTTAACCACCTTATCCTGTTTTTTTGTAACGGAGCTGTAACTGGCAGCACCAAAAGAGGTAGAGATTGGGCCAACAGTAACCGAAACAGAAAGTCACCGAATTACAAAGTAGTAATTTTACAAAGGTGATACTTATAGCTTAAGGTCCATTTGCTTAAACCAAATACAAAACACCGTTACCTTTCAACCGTTGGAAAAGATCTGGCATTTGAAAAACAAGAAGAAATTTTGTCCAACAGCCCAGACCATCATATGTGACACGAAACAATGTTCTCACTTAAAAAGCGGAACTCGGCATTTATTTCCTAGAATTTGATACTACAAGCAATTCAAGCCACAGTGCCACACCATTACTGGTCTGTGGCACCCTCTGTGGCACCCTATCACCTTCAAAACGTTTTTCAGACATTTTTTGTTAAAAATGATGCTTAAACCAATTGATTCAAGTTTTCGCAGGCCAATCCTACGTGATACACCATGTCAATTCACACCACCGTGCCAATATTCCAGTTGTTACATATTTTCATTGAAAGAACAACAAATTCTACATTTCTTGTGGTTAGACGCCTGAAACCTCAACGCTAAGATTCTTTGATGTGCTGTGTTTGATGTTGTTTCTTCCATCAAGACCCCTTTTAGCCTTTGAAAGTGTTTCTCCCTTTCCTAAAATCAAATTTGCTACAATAGAATACAAAACTTAGATTACAGGCAAAATCTCGAGGATTTTCAATGATATAGTGAATAACCAAGATTTTTTAAGATTTTTCACCCTGAATATTCACGAAATTGTGAACTTATTTGACTACTAGAACGCATTCACCAATTTTGCCACATTGAATTTTCCGTTTTTTGTATATTTTCATTTAAAAAGCAACAAATTCTACATTTTTTGTGGATAGACAGGCGAAACCTCAAAATTACGGTTCTTTAATGTGGTGTTTTTGATGCTGTAATTTTCATCAAGACCCGTTACATCCTTTGAGAGTGTTTCCCCCTTTTAAAATTTGCTTCAATAGAATACAAAACTTAGATTAGAGGAAAAATTGCCGAGGATTTTTCGCTAATATAGTGAAAAACTAAGATTTTCTAAAATTTTCAATCTTGACTATTCACGAAATTGTGAAGTTTTTGATTACTAGCATGTACTCCCCAATCTTACCTCATCGAATTCTTCATTTTTTGAATATTTTCATCAAAAAAGCAACAATTTCTACATGTCTTGTGGATAGGCGAGTGAAACCTCAACGCTACGGTTCTTTGATGCGCTGTAGTTTATGCTGTAACTTTTATCAAGACCCGATATATCCTTTGCGAGTGTTTCTCTTTTTTGAAATTTGCTTCAATAGAAAACAAAACTTAGATTATAGACAAAATCCTCGAGGATTTTTCACTGATATAGTGAATAAACAAGATTTTCTAAGATTCCTCCCCTGGCTCTTCACGGAACTGTGAACTTGTTTGACTACTAGCACACATCCACCAATCTTACCAGATCGAATTTTTCATTATTTACATATTTTAATCGAAAAAGCAACAAATTCTACAGTTCTGATGTATAGGCACGTGAAACCTCAACACTATGGTTCCTTGATGAGCTGTAATTCTTGCTGTAACTTTTTCTCTTCTTGGAAAAAAATCCAGAACAGAACTTGATCTTTTTCTTGATTTTGATTTTGAGAAAATTCAGAATCTAAGTTCAACATTTTTGTCTTCTTGGAAACAAATTCAAAAAGGAAGTTCAACTTTTATATTCCATGGAAAAATTCAGAAGAGAGCTTGAACTTTCCTTTTTTTCTATGAGAAGGTTTGGAAAATAAGTGGAACTTTCTTTCTTAGGAAAAAATTCAGAATCGAAGTATAACTTTTTCCATCTTCTACCGAAAACTCAGAAGTGAAGGGATATTTCTTGCTCTTTACTGAGAAAATTCAGAAGTGAAGTGAGACTTCAATTTTCTCTTCTGAGAAAATTCAGAATTGAACTGGAACTACTTACATTCTCTGGAAAAATTGGGAATCGAAATGTAACTTTTTTCTCTTACTTGAGAAAATTCGGAACATAACTTGAACATTTTTTCTCTTCGTTGAGAAAATTCCAAACTAAACTGGAACTTTTTTCTTCTTAGGAAAAGTCACAACTGAAGTGTAACTTTTTCTATTTTCTACTGAGAATTCAGAGTCGAAGTTTTTACATTTTTCCTCTTCCCTGGAAAAAACTCAGAATCAAACCTTAGCGTTTTCTAACTTTTGAAAAGTAAAGTAAACATGGTACCCTGGGTATTTAATCCCTTGAAGCTATAAGTTAGTTAAAGTATTATTGAGCTAATTAAGGCATTATAGTTAAGCTAATTAGGTATTAAAGTCAAGCTTCAGAGTTGAAGTTAAGTTATATGCTTTAAAGCTGTAAGCTGTAAGCTTCATAGCTATAAGCTTCAAGGCTATTAGCTATAAGCTATAAGCTTCAAAGCTATAAGCTGCAAAGCTATAAGCTTCATAGTTGAATTTTACTTAACAAGAATTTTTACCAAGTAAATGGATGGAAAGACACCTATTAAAGTATACGAATGTGGAAAAAATAAAGATCCTTTTAAAAATAAACATAAGCTAGTACCTCAATTACTTTCGACTATTGATTTGTGGAAAATCTGGATGTGGTAAAACCAATATATTCTTGAACTTGATTTATGATTACTTATACTTTAAAAAAAATTATCTGCATGCTAAAGATCTTGAATAAGATAAATATAAAGATTTAATGCTTAACATGAATGTCTTGTAAGAAAAAACTGACATGGACCTTCTGGTTACGTGTAATGATAAAAGCGTTATCATTGATGTAGATGACCTAGGTGCCAAGTGTAAAAATTTAGTTATCTATGGCGTTTTTTAAAAGAAAAAGATCAGGAAACAATCGAAGATTTATTCGTGCGAGGTAGAGAACGAAATATATCAATAATCTATATTTGTCAAAGCTATTTTGATCAACCTAAAATTATACGATTTAACTGTAACTATTTTGCATTTTTCAAGTGTTTTAATCCAAAAGAAATTGATAGAATCAGACAAAACCATGCATCAGACTTGAAAAAAAAAAAAATTATCGACTATTTTAATCAAGCAACAGAAAATTATGAATTTTTTGTTGCTTGATTGATTTGAAAACAAATGACGTATCTCTCAAGTACAGAAATAACTTATATATTCGCTTAATGAAATTTGCGTATACTAAATGAACAAGTTTGGAAACTTAGGAACTAAATGTTGGAAATATACAAATCATGAAAGCAGATCACTGGATGATGATGGTAATCTTGATTTACAATTGAAACAATTAGCTAATCTAGGTGATCCTTAATCAGAGAATGATGCTATGAATTTAAAATCGATGCAACTCATCCTAAATCAGTGTAAAGAACATCTAAATAAATCAACCAATAAGGTTATTTCAGAACAAATTAAAGTAAATCAATATCTAAGCGAAGACTTAAATAGACTGAATGCAATACATGAATAGTCTGTTAATATGCTAACAAGAATCGATGGTAGTGGGTTATTTGTAAAAAAAATTTTTATGAAAGTAACAGATGAAGAAATTAATGCTGAAAATAGAAGAATCAGAAACGTTGTAAAACCTGAAACTGGTGTAGATGTAGTTAACCTTTCAATATTAATGACGATCGCTTATGAACAAGCTGCATGTGACCTTCGTTTGAGTAAATTAAGTGAACTTCATGATAATCTACAATCTGTTGTTGTAAATATGTTGAAAAAGATCCAGATGAAAAATTTCGAAATAAAATGAAAGAAAGGTTAAAACAAATATCAAGCCTATGAAGTTTTTTGAAAAGTGTATTACGAAAATCCTTACCTTAGAATTTTATCTACATAAAACATTCTCTAATAAATGGAAGAGTATATAATTTATTTATCAGAGTTTCAAAAGCAAAAATTAAAACGCGTTTCGATACAAAAAAAAAAAAATGTAAAGTGCGAGTAACGCCTACAAAATGCACGCATAATGCACGAGAACCTGTTAAGCTATTATTTCATAAAAGACAGGTGACTAAGACTGAAAAATATAAAAGTGAAAGTAAAGGATATGATATTGATTTATCTTATAAACAACTACTTCAAAATCATCCAAGATTATCGTTCTTATTTCTTCTCAATAAACTTGAAATCAACAAAAAAGCTGACTTTATTGAATACAAGATTCATTTAGAATTACTTGCTATGTATAAATCGGTGAATTGACTAATGAAGAAATAGTTAAACGAGAAAATGAATTACAGAAAACATTACAGTTTATTCCACGTAAAAAATATATGAAACAAGTGATATAAAATGGTTATGAGTATTAAAAAAATTCTGTAAAAAGTTTAGCCATAAATAGAGAATATTTTTACTTTCCGTACAACATTTTCTAAAATTTTAAAAATACAAACCATCTTTTTGCTACAGCTATACACGTGACATGATGGACTCATATGGACTCATATGCCATCTAACCATATAACACGTCATTACCTATAGGTTTGATTTCAACAGCTGAAAATTATTTTCAAATGGGTACTTGTGAAACCAGCTTCTGCAATAGAGTTCTATTATACAAGTCAGACACGATTGCGTACAGGCTTCTGACGCGTGTTTGGATTTCTCCCCAGAATTCTTTCCCCGAGTGAAAGAATCTTGGCGGAAAAGCCAAGGTTATTCTGTGCAATCTTTTTGTGTTTCATTTGGCATATAGAATAAATAAAAATTCCCGGCTACTGTGATTGAACCCGGGGTCAAGCGCTTCAACCAGTTGTGCCACGGAGACTTGTCCAGAGTTGTAATCTTGGGAAGAAAGCCAAGGTTATTTTGTACAATCTTTTTGTGTTTCATTTGACATACAGAATCACTAAAAATTTCCTGGCTACTGTGCTTGAACCCGGGGTCAAGCGCTTTAACCAGTTGTGCCACGGAGACTTGTCCAGAGTTATATAATAATGGAATGGTAATAAAAAAATTATTTCCGATTTGGAAATTTGTTTAAAAAAATATTTTACTATCAAATGGAGAAACTTTTAAGCGAAATGAAAATGGAAAATAAATATAATCAAACTATTTGGAAAGAAGATTTAGACATTGGAATGGAATACACGATTAAAGCAATGAAAAGTGTTACAACTAAATATGGAAAGAAAATCGTTATCATTATTGATTTTAAAGGTGAAATGGTTGATATAATTGCACCTAAGCGTATTTATTATAAAGCAGCTGATCTTGAAAAGAAATTAAAAGATTAGATAAAGGTATGATTTTAAAGGAAATAGAAAGAAACGGGAAAAATAATAACAATTATTTAGATATTGATTTTCAAAATAGTTTTCAAAATAGTCCATAGATCATATAACAACGCCTCCAGGATTTACACAACCCCTCCAGAACCCGAGGACAAGGGTTTTCAGTTATGCCCCTGGAGCATGTAAGGTTTTGTTGAAACTGAAAGTTCTACTGCGCTTTTTATGAGTCGGAAGCGATTGGAGGGAAACCAGCCCCCCGCCACGCCCATCATTTTCCGAAACACATCCAATCAAAATTATGAGACAACTATCATGTTCAGCGTAGTTGAAGGGTCCCCTAATTACATGTTTGGGGTTTCTACCCCTCCCCCCCACAGCCCTCAGGGCATGGGCTTTTTTTAGGCAATTCGTCATTTGTTTATATGTAGTATATGCTATTGAAAAAGATGGGCATCTTTGACCTTTACTCTCCAAAAGACGAAGGGCATTCAGTTAAACCTGTCAGAGAAAGTTGAGGCGAGTATTGAACTAAATCAAAACACGTTATGTGCATACGGGTTGTCAAAAGGACACACCTCAAGAATGACTGGGTGTTATAATTTTGAACTGTTAGAAAATTATAACGGAGATGGTTAATTGACCAGAAAGGCAATATTTGCACGCCACTACTACTACTACTACCACTACTACTGCTGCTATCAGTACTACTAATTCTACCACTACTATCACTGAAACTACTGCTTCCGTAGCGAGAACTATCATGGCTGAGCATATTGAAATAATATATGAGGAAATGTTGAGAAAAGTTGAACTAAATCAAAACATACTATGTGCATACAGATTTTCAAATTGCGCATCAGTAATATTTTTGGAACGGGTTAACGTATCATGACGAACCTTCCGGTTTATCATGACAGGGATGTTCAATTGACCAAAAGGCAACACCTACATACTACTACTGCTATTGACATTGCTGCTACTATTGTTACTGCTACTACTAATATAACACTACTACTGCTCCAACTACTTCCACTACTAATATGATATTAGTACTAATAAGGCTAAGAGTATCAAGGTGAAAATTTGACAGAATATTGAGGGAAAAGTTAAACCTAAATAATTGCATATTGTCTTAGTTTTGGCGAGTAGGTTTTTTTTTTGCAAAGCTACACATCTTACTTTCTAATGCTCTTGGGTTGCTACTAAGGGTGCGGGGTCTTAATTTGACATTAAACTATACTAAAAAAATGAAACCTAAAAAGAACGGGAATTAAAATAAATAGCCAACCCTGGCTTTAAAATGAGTTGGTAAAAAATGTCTTCAGTAAAAGTAGGGCCCCAGAGGAGGGATGCTAAAAGAAAAACTTTAAGCCCTAAAAACATCAGGCTTAAATAAAAAATAGAAACTCAATAACTAAGATATATTTGAAAAATGCATATCATTAAAGCGTGTAGCTGTTTCTACAAACGCGAACGAAATCGAAACAAGTTATACGCAAGGAAAACTGTCAAAATGGCCTATTTAAAGAATAGATTTGGGTATTAGGTTGAAATTTTAAGAGAATGCTTCAAGGGAAAGATCAGTTGATCAACAGGTAATATGTACATGAATCTATTAATGCTACTAGCGCTGCTACTTTTGCTGCTACTACGACAACTGCTACTAAACTACACCAACTGCTACTTCAATTGAAACTGCTTGTAAGGCTAAGAGTATTAAGATGAATAGGGGGTCAAAAGGGCGCATAAGCACTATTTTTGAAACGTTTTACCGTATCAAGATAAAACTTCCGGAGTGTCATGAGGGGGATCTTCAACTGACAAACAGGAACCACGTGTATGCTATTACTATTATTAATACAGCTGCTACTGCTGTTACTACTAAAACTAATGCAATTACTATTTCTATTACAACTACTTGTAAGGGTAAGAGTACTAAAATGAAAATTTCAAGAAGTTTATTATATAAAGTTAAAAAATGTATACATAGGTTATCAAAAGGGCATATCAATAAAGTCATAGCAACATCTAATTCTACTAAGTTGAGACTTCCTGGACTTTCTAAGGGGGATGATCAACTGACCAAAAGGCAATAAGTTAAAACTTCTGCTGCTAATACTACTACTGCTATTACTGTTGATCAAGGGCGATTCTCCAGCATTGTATTGGGGTGGGGGCAAGAGGGATCCATATTTGGATAATCAAAGGGCAATGTATGTATGATATTTTTTTCTCCGCCTTATTGGGGGGACAACTGCCCCCTTGCCAGCCACAAACGACGCCCCTGCTGTTGATACTACAACTATTACTACTAGTATGAATACAACTATTAACACTGCTATTGGACTATGGCTAAGGATATACAGGTTAAATTTTCAGGAAATATTGAGATAGGGAGGTGAACTGAATCACAACATGTCACCTGTGTACAGGTTGCCAAAAGAGTGCATCAAAAATATCTTAGGAACTGTTTAATGTGTGAAGTTAAAACTTACAGAGCTTGTTGTGGGGAATACTGACCTAACCAAAAGACAATATTTGCATCCAAATCCAACTGCTTCTACTCATAATTAATTTTTATTTTTTCCAAGACCACACTGGGGTTAAAAACCTTTTGTAATTAAAAAAAATAATTTCTAAAAAAGAATTATTTTTTCTATGAAAAACTGCATATTTCATGTTAAAGATTGATCGTCTCTTAGACGGTTGCTAGCTACCGCTGCAACCCGGATATATTGATATACAAATTCCGTTTTTAGAGTTTCGGTTACTATTGAGACGAGTCGCTCTTACTATACAGTTCGTTACCACGAACTGTTTAATGATCTTAAAATTTTGTTTCTTAGAGTTTCGGTTACTATTGAGACAAGTCGTTCTTACTATACAGTTCATTACCACGAACTGTTTGATAATACAAACAGGAAAAAATCCAATAGCTTTTTCTTAATTGGAAAAGTAAGAGACGACCTGGCTACAACCTAAGATTATGACATCATTGATCGAACTTTAAAATGGTTCCTTATGTAATAAAAAAAAATACACTGTGCCAACATCGTTCTTTAATTAGGCAGCGCTATTGCGCTGCCTATGATTTAAATTGTAATATATCAGTGTTTTATGTAACTTAATGTATATCCTTCCAATGTACGACATTAGTGCTCTCTGACTCTACATTCTAACTCACTAACATTCTTACTTTTTCCAGGCTGAGATTCACTCCTCCTAATGTTTTTTGGGGCTTTAATATTCGTCCTTTACTGTATGCTGAGCCGTTTTACCAGGCTGAACAAAATGTCTATCTCAAAATTTTGATTGGATGTGTTTAGAAAATGAATTTTCTTTCTATACTAGGCTTGGAAGGAGGGCTGCTTGCCCTCCAATCTCTTTCGACTCTTAAAAGAGAATTAGAACTTTAAATTTCTAATCAAATGAGCTTCCTCTTAGGCTCACACGACCACCATTTCCATATGATATGGAAGTGGTAATATATACCACTACCATATAAGATATGGAAACCTTATATCCCCGGGGCACAACTTACAACCCTTGGCCCAAGACTCCGGGGGGTTTGTCAGCCCCAAAAGCCTTTTTATTTGATTTTCGGGCTGTTTCTGAACAAATTGCTGTCTAAAAATATTGTCAAAAAATTTTCACAGTCCAGTGTACAATTGAAAATCCTTCTCAAGATTGCAACCGGCTCAATACGATATATTCTCGAACTTTTGCAAAAGCTTTTACCTTGATCCATAGTTGCTTAATCGACAGTATTTAATGCAATGAACATATCCAACGGGGCATTATCGGAAGTTGTCTTTTTTCACTGGTTCAATAGTGACAATAGCTTGTCAACAATTTTGACATAGTAGCTAACTGGTTAAAACTCAAAAATAATACTTAACTGATCAACGATATACTTCTTTGTACTTTTTTTTACCACAAAGTTATTTCCGCTATTCTGGTATCTGTCCCCCTCCACCCTGGAAAATTTTATGCGAGCGCCCTTGCTTTAAATAGTACAAGCCTAAACAATAGTTAGGTTACCTATACTTAGTCCGTTCTAGTTAGGTTCGTTCTTTATTATGAAGCTTCTTCAAAAGTTCCAACGATATTTCTAGCTATTATAGAGTGGTGTTGCCTGTGATATTGCTTATATGAGATTTTGAAAATCTACATGTATATAGTTTATTCATATCATTGAAATTCCTTCTTAACGTTCCCTAAAAGTTTTACCTTAATACCCTTAGTGTCATGAGTTACAGTAACTGTAGGGGTAGCATTAATAGTGTACACATAGTGAAGGCTTCATAGCATATAACCCTCAGGACCACTAACATCAGGACATCGACAAAATCTGTCACATCACCGAAAAAATCCGTCAGAACTCCTAGCCGTAATATGATCTAAAGGTATGATCTGGTATGTTCTCGGTCTGATCTGATCTGTTCTTTGTTTAATGTGAAATTACAAACAGGAAAAAGCCTATGGCTTTTTCTTAGTTGGAATATTAAGAGAAGACCTGGCTACAACCTATGATCTTTAAGATGTTCCAGTGCCAAGCTATCTGTGGAAAAAAAAAGAAAAAGATGCCGTTTATGCAGAATGCTGTAGAAGCTGCCACTTTTCTAGATTTTCAAGCCATTATGTTTCACTTGTTGTTGAAGCCAAGAGACAGAAAGTTTCCTATATAGGGGTTTCAGACAAGGTGGTTCTAATCGTGTACTTTTTGTTCTGATCTGATTCTATTTTTAGGAGTTATGTGTTATTGTATTTCTCAACATTGGACGTGATCATCTCTTACTAGGTTGCTAGGTTCCGCTGCAACAAGGAGTGCCACGGAGACGTGTCCAGAGTTATATACTAATAGGATGGTAATAAAACAATTATTTTCGATTTGGAAATTTGTTTAATAAAATATTTTACTAATAAATGGAGAAACTCTTAAGGAAAATGAAAATGAAAAATAAATATAATCAAGCGATTAGGAAAGAAGATCTAGACATTCGAATGGAATACACGATTAAAGCAATGAAATGAGCTACAACTAAATATGGAAAGAAAATCGTTATCATTATTGAATTTAAACGTGAAATGGTTGATATAATTGTACCTAAGCGTATTTATTATAAAGCAGCTGATTTTGAAAAGAAATTAAAAGATTAGACAAAGGTATGTTTTGAAAGGAAATAGAAAGAAAAGGGAAAGATAATAACAATTATTTAGGTATTGATGTTCCACCTCTCCAACTTTTTTGTTGGAGGGGTGGGAGAGGGAGGCGAGAGAAGATATTTATTTGTTTTTGGGTTGAGTTATATTAGGGTCCCAGGAAATAAAAGATAATAAAAGAAAATATTACATTTTTTTTCTTTTTTTTTTAAGTGTTTTTCTTTTTTTTCGGGTTTTTGTCCAGCATGCAGTAATGCATTGGGTTGTGTTTTTTAAATGAGAAGTTTGTTTACTTCATGCTTGGAACACCTTTATAAGCACTAATATGCAATCCTATGATGTTCTGGGGTGTCTGAGAGGCCCCCTGCCTAGAGCCATATGTCTTGAATTTAGGAGATATGTCATGAATTTGGCCGTATGTAAAAAAGTTTACTGAAGCGTTAGCTAAGGTGTAGGGACATTCTTGGAACACCTTTATAAGCACTAATAAGCAATCCTATGATGTTCTGGGGTGTCTGAGAGGCCCCCTGCCTAGAGTCTTAGGCATGCTGATCAAGAATTCAAAAATAAATTCAATTGATAAATTCAATTCGTTATACTGAATAGTATAACGAACTATTCAGTAAATATTATGTCATATTAAATTATTATATTTTATCATTAGTATAGGAAAAATAGAATAGTGTAAACTCTTATTTCATAAATTCATCAAATTCTTATTGCACAAGATCTGTTTTGATCTTGAAGCTCATGATGGGAAATTGTAAAAATGTTGGAAATTTTCGTTTTAAAATGGTGTTAATTCAATTGACAATGGGGTAAATTGGACTGATTCATGATGTGTTCCAGAACCCGTGTTTTCTATACTACTACCAAACGAATCCCCCAGTGCCCTTGGGATAAGGTTGTAAGTTATGCCCTGGGGTCATATAAGGTTATCATGGAATAGGTGTTTGCATAAACTTCAGAAGGGGCTCATTGGATTTGAAATTGAAAGTTATATTGCCCCTTTTAATAGTCAAAAGTGATTTGAGATCAACCAGATCCCCCACTCATGCTCATCATTTCCCCAAACACATTCAATCAAAATTTTGAGCAATTTTGTTCATTGTAGTTAAAGGGTCGAGAAATTATGTCTTTGAGGAAGACACTCCCACCCCATAGCCCTCAAGACAGCGGCTTCAAGTTATTCCCAGAGCTTTCTATGTTTTCATAGAGAGTTTGGTTGTATATACTTCGGACGGGATTCATTGGATTGGTAATCTGAATTTTTTGTGTCCTTTTTTACAGTGAAAGTGATCAGAGGGCAGCTACTCTCCCCCTCCCCAATGCGTCGTGTTTTTCCGAAATACATCGAAACAAAATTCAGACTGTTATTTTTCAAAATAGTCCAAAGATCATATAATAAGGCTATTGGGGTTGATAAAAACCACCAGAGCCCGGGGGCGAGGGTTGTAAGTTCTGCCATGGCAGATTTAAGGTTGTTATGGAAGGGATGGCTGTTGAACTTTTGAAGAAGCTCAATAGGCTGAAAATTGGAAGCTATAGTTACTTTTAAAGCGTCAAAAGTGGTCAAGGGTATTTAGCCCCCCTCTCGACGACCTTTCTTTTAATCAAACGCATCTGATTAAAATTATGAGATATCGATTTTATTTAAAATAGTCCAAAGAACATACCATAACGCCCCTATGGTTGTCGCAACCTCCCAGCGCCCTGGGGTTAGGGTTCTAAGTTATGCCATAAGGGAATGTAAGGTTTATATGGAATGGGTGGTCGTATAAACTTCAGATGGGGATTATTTGATTTGAAATTGGAAATTATAGGACCCTTTTTAAGAGTCAAAGGGATATGAGAACAGCCAGCCCCTCCCTACACGCTAATCATTTCCCTTAACACCTACAATCAAAATTTGGAGATATAACTTTTGTTCATTGTAGTTGAAGGTTTCGGAAATTTTGTCTGTGAGGAAGACACACCTCCCCCCTACAGCTCTCAGGGCAAGGGTTGTAAGCTATATCCTGGGGGCATATAAGATCCTTATAAAAAGGATGATACTATATGCTTTGGAGGGGACTCATTGGATTGGTAATCTCAAGTTATAGTGCCCTTTTTAAGAGTCAGAGTGACTAGAGCGTATCACTCCCCCCCCCCCACACACACACAAACACCTTACATTATGAAGCTAAACCTTTCAGGGTAAGTTGTGACAGATTTTGAACTAGCAAGAAGACACTATGTGTATAATTTTGATACTACTTCTACGGTTGCTGTAACTAATGACACTAAGGGCAATAGGTTGAAACGTTTAGGGGGGGGGGTAATTAAACGAAAAAATTATACGCATGCAAGTGTTAAAAGAGCATATAAGCAATATCATAGGCAGTACTACTCAATCATATCAAGTAATATCATTGCTATTTTAAAGGAGCTATTTTGATTGGAGATTCAAAGTTCTAGTACCCTTTTTAAAAATACAAAGTGATTGGAGGGCAATCAGCCTATTGCAATTTGCTTGGACATGCAATTTGCCCATAATTTTAAAAAATAAATGTTTCCTTATGATTAAATAAAAAAACACTGTGTGTATGCTGATTATCAATAAGACATCTCAGCAGTATCCCAAGAACTACTAAGAGCATTATGTTCAAAATTTCACGATTACTTCCATTACGATTTCTGTTGTGAAAATTTGATTAAATCAAAAGATTGTAAGTGTATCTAAGCTGTCAAAGAGCATAGATAGATTTCTTTCCGAACGATATCAAGTTTTATTTTTCTTTTCCCCTGAAAAGACTATTTTAACATAAAACGAACATAAATTAATTTAAAAAAAATTTTCAACAAATAAGTTTTTCAAAGAAAATTAAAGAAGTCCATTAAACCAAAAATGAGAAAAAATCAAATCACATAATCTACCAAGCGTAAGCCCACCACAAATCAGCATCGAGAAATAAATTAAATCCAAGACGAACAGAAATTACAACAAATAACGGAGTCAAACTCAAAATGATCAGAAATTACCATGAGTAGGGCTCAAAACCACTATGCCTCCCAAGCCCAGATAATAATTTGCACTTTACCTAATTTTTTGTTTTAGTATTTTCACTCTTATAACTTTAATAAATTAAATATCATTAACATTTTAAGGAATAAATATCAGCATATGTATATTAAACTGACAATGCACAATCATTTGTATTTTTTTCAGTAAAGTGCAAATTATGTTCTGGCCTTGGAAAGGTATAGGGGTTGTGAGCCCATAGTGGTCAGGGATGGCTGTGAAACTTAGGTGCTCCGAAAGATGGAGGAAGGTTTGTTAGATGTTTTCTGATGAATTGTCAACGGATTCTTTTGGGTGCTTGTCTGACTATCCGTATTTCAAACAGTAAGCTGTACAAAAAATGCGGTTCAATCCCACTTTCTAGGACAATAATGATAGAAAGGTTGAGATGGCTGGGACAAGTTCTGTGAATGAAGGATGACAGATTACCAAAGATCGTTCTTTTCGGTCAACTATCTAGAGCCAAACGAAAAGCAGGTCGTAAGGAAGTATCAAAAGAAAATTAAAATTTCTTGGGAGGGTGTAAAGAGGAAAGGTTTGAATAAATCGGGATGATGGAGGAGCGTCTGCAGCTGCGTTGACCTTAGGCGGCTTAGTTCTGCAGTGTAGTAGCATTAGTAATGTAGTTTGCCCTCGTCCTCCCTATAATACCTTAAAAATGTAATCAATAGTGCTGCTCAAATCAAATTGGTGGTCCTAGAATAACAGAAAAAGGATATTTTGAACAACAATTGAGTGATGTAGAGCCCGTTTTTGTTAAAACGAAGAAATACAGGCTAAAAAGGTCCCTTCCCTGCCGTTTTGACCTTAAGTCTCATCGTGGCAAAAGATGATATCAGATTGGAAGTCAAAACAGTTATTCCAGTAACAAAGATAGAAATATAGCAAAACTATGTTAATGCAGGCACGGTCTATGAATATAAGACGGCTACATGTTGAGCTCAGCTTTCATATCTTTCTATCTCTCCAAGTTTCTTCCTTCTTTCTATGTGAAACCATTTCCAGCTGCTGTCTATTTTTCTGTTGCTCTAGTGACAGTTTTTTTCTCACGGTTATTATGTATTTGAAATTATCAATGAAAGAGTCAAGCTAAAAAATCGATTTTATATTTAACGGGGATTTTATTACAGTTTTTGCAACTGTTATTTAGAATTTCCAAACTATCAAAATGATTGGCTATCTTAGAATTTTAAGTCGATAGAAACTTGGTACCCTTCGCGGGATAATCGTAGTTTCGCACCACAAAATGGCAGAAAATACCACTTTTCCATGTCAGAGACCTGGGTCATGACAGTCGCATGATGTCATAATCGCATATTATCTATTAGGTTTCACCAGATTTCTCACTCCTAGCAAAATACATGAGATGGAAGTGCCCCTGAATTACATCAGCTATCCAACAAAACTCATTAACACTTCACCAAATAAACGTGCTCTTCACCAGTAGCTTGGCAGCATGTTCTGTGTTTGCATGTGAAAAGTTTTTTTTTGCTCGGTAACTGTGTCTAAAATTTTTAATTTTAATCATTAACTTAAATCATTAATTTAAATCATTTTTAGTGTCCAAAATTTAATGTCCTTAGTTCTCACACGGGAGTTTGTAATCAGGAAAGAAAAATTATTCAATCAAATTAATTAAAATCAGAAGACATTGTTGTGCTTGCTCTAGAATAGTGAGATGCGGTGAAATAGTTTCCAATTTCCCGTTTTATTCGGGGAGAAGAAAAGAGTGGCTTGATAATGCTGGTCTTGAAAATGTTAGAAGAATTTCAGAAAACCAGACACGAAATTGTTCTTTCTGTGAGAAACACTTTACAAATGAATATTTTGTCAATAAGAACTGAGAGAGGCTATTAAGGACTGCCGTTCTAGCTATATTTTCTTCAACGTTGAAGAATTGTAAACTGTGCAGAACAGGTAAGATTACATTTTATATCACTTTTGGCGCTAGTACATAATCTGTGCTTCTGATCTGAGTATATTTGAATGTTTCTTACTAAAACTTGGCGATGTTCACAAGGAAATATTTTATATTCTTCTATTACCAGAAAAGGAAGACAAAAACCACAAAAAGAGTGTGATCTTGCCAAAAAGCAGCCATTTTTTTTGTCATTGTGGATCGATCGACTTGTGCTTTTTAGGATTTGATCAGGGTTTCAGCATAAACTTACAACCTTTTGAGCATCCAAATTTTGAGCATACCCATTTTATCGAGTTCATAGGCAGCGCAATAACGCTTGCCTAAGTAAAGAACGATGTTGGCACAATATATTATTTATTAATTTTTTTTTGTTTCCATACCCGGGCACTTCGCATCGAAGGAGCTGTCGTAGAAACTTTGAAAAGGACTCATTTGATAGGAAATTGGAGTGGCTAGTACCCTTTTTAACAGTCAAAAGTAATTGGAGGCAACTAGCCCCCCCCACGCCCATCATTCCCCCAAACACATCCAATCAAAATTTTGAGATAGCCATTTTGTTCAGCGTAGTTGATTTCCAATACGAGTAGGGCTCAAAACCCCTTATGCCATCCCAAGGCCAGAACATATTTTGCACTTTACTGAAAAAAATGCAAATGAATTTGCATTGTCAGTTTAATATACATATTAAACTGACAATGATAATATACATATTAAACTGACATTTGATTTAGTAATCAAAATGTTATTATTATTTGAATTATTAAAGTTATAAAAGTAAAACTTTTATAACTTTTTATAACCGCCCACTTGTTGACACCCTTTAGTGTCGTAGAAAAAGTTGATTATTTGTTTTATTGGTTGTTTTTTTGTTTTTTTTGTTTTTTTTTGTTTTTTTCTTTAGTAGTATGCTCTATTCTTGCTTTTTTTTGTTTTTTAGAAAAAGGAAATTATTTATTTCTTTGAATTTGTTTGACTCTAGTTTGGGTGACATCTCCTCCTTGGGTGAGCGACTGCTTCAGTTTGAAAATAACCAAATAGATTTTCTTATCTTGATTAATAATTCAGTAGGTCATTCTAATAAATCACCATCAAATCCCCATTTTTCAGTTAGTAGTAAATATGTATCAGATTTAGATCGTGTATCCAAACGAGACGGTAGTTTCCCTGTGCTTCAGCTTATTGTACAGGGCCTTTGTTCTTCACTTGATGAGTTGAAAGAAATAGTGCATAGTGGCCACCCTGATTTTATTGGTCTTTGTGAGACTTTCTTTGATTCGAAAAATGAATCTCTATTGCATATCTCTGGGTACAAGATGGAATGTTTAAATTGAAGTAGGATGGCAAGAGGTGGCCTAGTTGTTTATGTTTTGGAATGTCTTCCGTACTCTGTTAGACGTGACCTGTCAAGAAATGAACAAGGAATATTTAAATCCATATTTATTGAGATTAAAACCCAAGCTAAAACTTTGATTGTTGGTAATATATACCGGTCTCCTAGTGGGTCTGATCCCTCTTTCCTTCAGATTCTTGATGAGTTTTTGGAAACAATCCTACTTCATTTATGTGAACTGGTCGTTATGGGTTACTTCAACCTTAATTTGTGTGACCGGAGGCATCCTCGTCCTTGGAATCTCTATCAACAGTGCTCGCTTGTGGAACATTACCTTCTGCATGCATTCCAACTCGCATTACTAACACTGCTGCTTCTCTGCTTGATAATATTTTTTCATCGTTTACCTTGGTGCAAAAGTTTGCGTTGACGAGTGATATCTCAGACCATTTTACTGTTTTTTCCACGTCTGATTTTTCCGATGCGTTGATAAGGAGGAACCAAGGAGCTGGTTTTTCCTCTTTAAAATTAACTGATCTGGGTTTACATCTTCTTAGGTCACGGTTAGTGGGTTGTTTGTGGAGTATTTTTGAAAATGAATCTGATATAGATTCTTTGTTTAATTCTTTTTAGGATTATTTGAAAGGAGTTACCTTGGATACATGTGTTGCACCCCAGTCGAATCAAGCATCGAAAAGATCAACCCCTTTGAATCCTTGGATGACTCCGGGACTCCTTAAAAGTTGGAGGAAGAAAAATAATCTTTGGAAGGCTTACAGGTCCTCTAAGCCATATTCTCGTGATTCTCGATTTCAAATTTTCAAAGCTTATAGAAGAGTTTACAATTCACTTGGCCGAAAGGCCAAATCGTTATTTTATTACAGAAAATTCTCTGCGTGTGGTAAAGACATTAGGAAGACATGACAAGTAATCAATTCTGTTATCAGGCCATCTTCTCTGCCTACTTCTGCCCCTTCAAGTATTGTGATTTAAGGCGAAAATGTAGAGGGTGAGCTAAAAGTTCAAGATGTGTTTACTTCCTATTTTGCTAATTCAGCAAAACTACAGCCTCTTCTGTAAGTCCTTCTTCTTCTCTACCTGACTTTAGGTCTTACCTTGGACCGCCTTATCGTAAAGCAACATCATTGCTACCTGCATCTGAGGCTTAAATATCCGGAATTGTCAATGATTTGAGGGGTTTTTCATTTTCCGGCTCAGACCGTATTCCGACTAAGGTTGTAAAGTTCATTCTTCCTGTCATCATTTCTGCCCTCACGAGACTTATCAATCTTTCCTTTGAATTAATTAAAATCGACCAAGCGTGAAACTACCACAAATCAGCATTGATAAATAAATGAAACCCAAAACGAACAGAAACTACAATAATTAACCGAGTCAAACTCAAAACGAGCAGAAATTAACATAAGTTGGGAGCAAAACCCCTATGTCTTCCCAAGGCCAGAACAAAATTTGCACTTTACTGAAAAAATATAAACGTTTTTACTTTAATAACTTTAATAAATCAAATAATATTAACCTTTTGATTACTAAATTTCAGTATATGCAAATTAAACTGACAATGCACATTCATTTGTATGAATGGTAGATTATTTGATTTTATTTTTGCTCATTTTTTGTTTATTGGAGTTCTTTACTTTTCTTTGAAAAACTTATTTTGTGGAAATTTTTTTTAAATTAATTTCTGTTCGTTTTATATTGACATCGTCTTTTCAGGGAAAAAGAAAATAATACTTTAAATTTTTTCGTTTTTTAAGACTTTATAGTTTGGCCTCCTGTTTGTATGCTGAAGAAAAAATTTCAGCAATTTTTAACAACATACACCCTTTAAAAATCTGGACACAAATAGTAATGTTTAGTTTAGTTTCATACCTCCTGAAATGGAAAACTTGATACCATTCGCAAAAAAATTGTTTAGCTATATATAATTACTAGTATACAGTCGCACCATTTTGATCTGGTTAAATCTAGATACCAGAAGCAGCCCTGAAAGTGCCAAAAAAACGCCCTCAGTCATTCTTAGAATATTTCCGAGATGTATTTTTAGGATTTATCACGGAAACAGTGAAGTTTGTTTTAATCTTAAGGCAACATAAAGTTTTTAAACATAATGGGCAAATGGGAGGGTGGACGTGGGAGGGTAGAACTGGAAGGGGGATTAGTTGCCCTCCAATCACTTTTGACCATTAAAAAGGGCATCACTCCTTTCTATTATCAATTGAATGAGCCCTTTTCAAAGTTCCCACGACAACTCCTTCGATACGAAATGCCCTGGTCTAAACAACAACAACAACAAAAAATAATACATTATACCCACACCAGTCTTTACTATAAAAATTTCAAGCCTTCCAATCACTTTCGACTATTAAAAGGGCCCTAGGCCTGTCGATTTCCAATCAAATGAGCCCTTTTGGAAACGACAACGCTTTCTATAAACAACATATGTGCCCCCAGGGCATAAACTACAACCCTTACCCTAAGGTCTGTTAGGGTGGTTTTCATCCTCTAAGACTGAATTTCCAGAACTTTCAACTACGTTAAACAAAATGGCTCTCTAAAAATTTTGATTGGATATGTTTTGGGAAATGGTGGGCTTGAGAGGGGCAGTAGTCGCTCTCCAATCACTTTCAACTATTAAAAATGGCACTAGTCCTTTCAATTTCAAATCAAATGAGCCCTTTTGAAGTTTCTACGACAAAACTTTCAATAAAATTTTTATATGGCCCCAGGGCATAACTTACAACCCTTGTCCTGGGTGCTGGGGGGAGGGTGTCATTCTCAAAGATCTAATTTCCAAAACTTTCTACTACGATGAAAAAATGGCTATCTGAAAATTTTGATTGGATGTGTTTGGAGGAAGGGTGAGCGTGAGAGGGGGGTTAGTTACCCTCCAATCACTTTCGACTATAACAAAGGGCAATAGCCCTCTCAATTTCGAATTCGATGAGCCCCTTTTGAAGTTTTACGACAATTCTATCTATAAAAACCTTATATGCCTCCAGGGCAGAACTTACCTTTGCCCTTGGAGCTTTGGGGGGTTTGTCATCCTTAAATACATAATTTCCAGAACTTTCAACTGCGTTGAACAATATGGCTATCTCTAAACTTTGATTGAATGTTTTTGGGGAAATGGTGGGCGTGAGAGGGGGGTTAATTACTCTCCACTCATTTTCGACTATTACAAAGGGCAATTTTAATTTCCAATCAAATAAACTCTTTTTGAAATCTCTATAACAGCTTTCTATGTAAACCTTATATGCCCCCAGGGCACAATTTAAAACCCTTACACTGAGGGCCGTGGGGGGGGGGTGTCATCCTTAAAGACCTAATTTCTAAATATTTCAACTTCGTTGAATAAAATGGCTATCTAAAATATTGATTGGATGTGTTTGGAGAAAAAATGGTTGTGAGAGGGGGTTTAGTTACCCTCAAATCACTTTCGACAATTAAAAAGGGCACTAGCCCTTTGAATTTCCAATCTAATGAGCCTTTTTTCAAGTTTCTACGACAAAGATTTCAATAAAAACCTTATATGCCCCAGGGCATAGCTTATAACCCTTGCCCTGAAGACTGTGCGGGGAGTGTCCTGCTCAAAGGTATAATTTCCTGAACTTTGAACTGCGTGGGACAAAATGGCTATCTCAAACGCATATTTATAGGGTCGATTCTTAGAATCTAGTTCTACGGGCTAGTTCAGTCTTATGTTTCATATTGTTCTGTTATTTGGATGTCAACTTTTCCCTCGTCTTTGATGCCAATTTCAAGACTTTGTGAGCAAGGACTCTTATTAAGGAAACTAGCCGATCTTCACTTTAACCCTTGCTTGATTTGATATCTCTCTATTTGCTTTCTTGTTCTTCTTTCATCTTTTTACAGTTGCACGGCCATCTTCCGGCTGTTCTATGTAATAATATATCTTTTGTTTCTGATCAATCGACTTATCATCTCCACAATTCCAGCAATTTACAGATTTTCATACTCCATCAGTGAGGTCTGACTTCAACCCTCTGACAACTTGCAACAGGATTTGGAACACGCTCCCTGTGTCTGCACGAAGCTGCCACTCGTTTGGTATGTTCAAAAATTATGTGAGAGATTTTCTAGCTAGTCATTAAGATTTTTTCCGGTTTCCCTTGGGGCTGATATCTCTGGATTGAGTTGGATATTTATTTGAGTTGCTGAATTCATGTTTTATCCCCTGCCTAGCTTGTCATTCTGGGGATTATTAAGGTAGGGTGACTGGATTCTTTTTTTTATTTTTTTGGATTTTGTTTATATATTTTTGTTGTGTTGGTATTTTTTCTCCCCTGTTCTTACCCAGCCACGGAGCCTTATGGGGGAGATTTTGTTGATGTAGTTTTTTGTTTATGATTTTTATTGTTAAATAGAGAACTCACTAACTCAAAAAAAAAAAAAAAAAAAAAATTCCAGTAAAGTGAAAATTATCTTCTGGCCTTGGGATGGCATAGGGGTTTTGAGACCTACTCATGTTAATTTCTGCTTATTTTGAGTTTGACTTGGTTATTTATTGTAATTTCTGTTCGTTTTGGTTTCATTTATTTATCGATGGTGATTTGTGGTAGTTTCACGCTTGGTAGATTTTTTTATTTTATTTCTGCTCATTTTTGGTTTAATGGGGTTCTTCACTTTTCTTTGAAAAATTTATTTTGTGGAAAAAGTTTTCTAATTAATAAAAAAGAAAAAACAACAAAAAACAGCAAACATATTAGCCCACAACCCTGATCTGATTTCTGGCAAAAAAGACAAAAAGACAAAATTCTAAATTTTTGTAGATAGGAGCTTAGAAGCTCTACAGTAAACTTCTCTAATAAACTGAATCTGACGGTTTGATTTTCACTAATATTGCTTGGTTTTTCGAAAATCAGACATATTTTCTCCGGCTCTTATCTTCTGATGGGTAAAATGAAATTTAATGAACGTTAAATATTTGGAATCATAGGCAGCACAATAGCACTGCCAAAGTAAAGAGCGATGTGGGCACAATGTTCTATGTATTTAGTTATTTTTGTTTTGTTTTGCAAACACCCTCCCCTAAGCCCATCACTTCTCCAAACGTATCACATCAAAAGTTCGAGAGAGTCACTTGGTTCAGCATACTTGAAATGTCTAGTAAAAGGTCAAAGACGTAAAGTCTTTGGGGGTGTCAGTCCCACCCTCCAACAACCCTTAGGACAAAGATTATAAGTGATGGTAGTTGCCCATTGTTAACATATAAAGTTTGTATAGAAGGGGTGGTCGTATTGGTTTCGGAGGGATCTCATTCCATTGGAGATGGGAAATTCTAAAGCCCTTTTTAAGAGTCAAAAGTAATCGGAGGGCATTTATCCCTCCCATGCCTTCTTTTCCCCAATTGTATCTGATCAACATTATGAGATAGCCATCTTGTTCAAAATAGTCAAAAGAGCATATAACAATGGCTTCAGGGTGGACACAACCCGAAGAGCCTGGGGGAAAGGTTGCAAAGTATGCCACGGGGATATATGAGATCTTTATGGAACGGAGGGTCAGGAGGCTCATTTAATTGGACTTCGAAAGTTTTAGTTTTTATTAGGGTCGAAAGTGATTGGGTGCAACTAGCCCCCCTCCCGTGCACCCTCTTTTCCCCAAATGCATCCGATGGAAATTTGGAGATAGTCATTTTGCTCAAAGTAGTCCAAACATAACATAACAGTGCCTCCAGGGTTGACAGAACACCCCAGAGCCTGAGGGGAAGCGTTGTGAGTTATGCTCTGTGGGCATATACATTTTTATAGAAGGGGTGGTCGTATAAACGTTGAAGGATGCTCATTTGATTGGAAATTGAAAGTTCTAATTCCCTGTTTAAGAGTCAAAAGTAATCGTGGGGTAACTAGACCACTCACTCCACCGCCAAACCTTCTTTTCCAAAAATGTATCTGATTAAAATTTTGAAGTATATTTTTTTTCAAAATAGTCCAAAGATCATATAACAATACCTCCGGGATTGACACAACCCCTCCAGAACCTGAGGCCAAGGGTCTTCAGTTATGCCCTGGGGGCATGTATGGTTCTATTGAAGCTTAAAGTTGTAGTGCCCTTTTTATGAGTCGGAAGTGATTAGAGGGCAACCAGCCCCCCACCACGCCCATCATTTTCCGAAACAAATCCAATCAAAATTTTGGTATACAGTCATATCTTACCAGAATTTTAGCCACTGATCTATACCAGTAAGATCAATAGCACGGGCACGTTGGCAGTTTTTTGGGCCTCGACAGACAACTCGTATCGAGTGTTGCTGTTATAAACAAAACCATATCTGTTTGCAAAACTGAAAAAACTGACGAATTTCTTCGTTTTTTCTACATACAATCGCCAATAACAAGGCTATGGAATGACAGTTTGTGTACATCGCTTGCGGTGCTTTTTCCCGGAGACGGGCCTGTAGTCCTGAAAAATGTCTGCTCAGTATACTCGCCCCGTCATAGCACTGTCCAGCACATTTTGACCAGTCAAACCCTCTATTTCGTTGTAAATAAAGTCGGCCCAATTCTCATCATCTACCTTACGCATGTGGTTTGCAACATATTTCTTTGATTTTCTTATCATGAACATAGCTTACATAGATCGCAAGTTGTTCCTTTTTTGAGAGGCTTTTTGTTTCGTCAGCCAAAACGGCAAAATGTTTTGCTTCTCTGACGTCTTTTAAGATATAATTTTTAATTTTATTTCCTACGACCTCAATGTATTCATTTTGGTGCTCATGTGATAAGCAATTGCCATAGGCCTTGCGAGACTTGTACATCAAGTCCAGCTTGATTTCCGTTAAAAGACCTACCGTCTCAACGAATTCCCTCGATTGGCACTGGACCCTCCTTCATCATGGCCACAAAACGCAAGACCTTGCAGTCCCATTAAGGCTGTAGTTTTTAGCAGAGTCTTTACATACCGTCTGTTCTCTAATATTTCCTTCTCCCATTTTTGGAGAGGCAAGAGGCAACAGATTCGGCCGTCTTGGTCTGAATAGTTTTAAATTTTGTCCAGGAAATGGTAGATGTTTTTGGCCAGTCACTGCTTTCGTGCTGCCTTACCAGCTCTCGCAGTTCTGTCAGTTGTTCAAGAATCTTCTGACAGGGAGGAAACGGCAGAAGCTACAGGTCTTAAGAATCAACTAGAGTCGTGTCCCTCCATATTCATTTTGCGTGTTATTCACGAAGTTCTTGTAGTGATCAACCCTCTTTCTGAACAACTGCAAGCCCCAGATCTGATCATTTGAGACGCCTGCAGTGTAATCACCACAACAAAAAACCAACTGAAGACAATGCGTGAAGTCGAGTATTTTCGAGTCCTATACGGCAAGTCTAAGAAAATGGATTTTAATGTTGGAGCTGATCTGTTGGAAACAAGCGGTCTTGCTTCAACCATATTAGCAAAATCAAAACGACTTCAGAAGATATCTGGAAGACTAAGGGACTATTTGATGACATCAACACTCGTAAAGCACAACACCAAATCTGAGGGCACAAGAAAAGAAGAGAAATGCAAAAAGAGTTCTTCGAGGTTTAGGACAGAGTGGTAAATGAGTTTGAAAAGCGTTCTTCTGTCCATCTGCTAGTACTAAAAGCCACACGATGCTTTAACCCCAAATCCGAAGACTTCATGAACACAGATTTACTTCTCGAGATCGCGACATACTTCGATAAGGCTGGCATCCATGTTATAGAGCTGAAGAGTTAAGCTTTGATAGTTCGTGCATATGTGTCGCAGCTTCCACAGAAATCAGCAAACGCTTTAAATCTTTTTGGAAGCCTAGGAGGATTGATAGAAGCTTTTTTTGAGGTTCTTGAAGTTGTGAGGGTAGTCCTCACACTCCCGCTCACAACCTCAGATGAACAATTTTTCTCTGTGTTGAACGTTTGTGAAGGATTACCTTCGGACAACAATTTACAACGAGCGACTTTCGCATTTGCTCCTTGTGTTTTCTGAAAGGCTGCAGTGAAGAAGCTCGATTTTGAAAAGCTTGTGGACGACTTCGCAAAAATGAAGCCAATTTAATTTGTGTGCTGAATGTTCAATCTTGTAACAATTTTTTGGTCCATAATCAGGTTGCAAAAGGCAAAATCTAAATAAATCACGTTGCTTTAATATGTATTCGAAGACTAATTTCAAGAGTAGTCTGTCAAAAAAAGGAATTACATTTTGAGTCTGGATGGGAGCCCGAAACTGATCTTTGACCCCTCTGAGGTTTTTTGAAATGGTGCCTCTGGTATGTCGGTCTTCCATAATTATGTAATTTGCCCTTTATGCTTTGAAACTAAATATTGCTTTTAACCTAAATCAAAAGGCACTGTGTGTATACTGAGTTCCAATAAGACATCTCAGCAATATCCTAAGAACGGCTGAGGGTATTCAATTGAAACTTTCACGGCTGCAACTGCTACTACTTCTGCTCAATTTAACTAAATGAAAAAAAGTGTAAATGTATCCATTTTGTCAAAGAGCATAGATACAATTTCTTGAGAGTGGTATTAAGTTTTGTTTTTCAGGTCAATTTGAGAAGGTATAAACTAGATTAGAAAAAAAAAAATTGTGTTGGATTTCTAAAGGGGTGGATGTTGTTCAAAATGTTTGACAAATTTTCTTCAACATGCAAATAGCAAGCCAAATTATAGATTCTTATAAAAAAACAAAAAGGCTTAAGATATTATTTTTTGTCCATGGTAAAGACTATCTCAATAAAAATGAACAGAAAATAATTAAAAGAAAAAGTTTTCATAAAATCAGATTTTAAAAGAAAAGTAAAGAGATCCCTTAAGACAAAAATGAGCCAAAATAATGTCAAATAATATTCCAAGCGTAAAACTGAAATATCACCATCAATAAATAATCTAAACCAAAAACGAACAATAATTACAGTAAATAACTGAATCAAAATCAAAATGAACAGAAATTAACATGAGTAGGACTGACTCCCTTTCATGTGTTCTGAAGACCAGAACATAATTTGCACTTTATTGAAAAAAACAAATGAATATGAATTGACAGTTTAATATACACATAATTATTCCTTAAAGTCTTAATAATATTTTATTTATTTAAGGTGAAGAATGAAAACATTTAATATGTATTTTGTTCTCACAAATAGGGATAGAACGCAACCTTGCTTAACTCCTTATTCAATTCGGGACCAGCTACTAACCTCATTTCCTACCTTAACCACAACAATGCCATTCTAATATATTACATTAATCGTTTTAATGTATTTATCTGACATACAATACAAGGATAGAACCTTCACTAAAGGTCTTCTATCAGCTGAATCAAATACTTGCTCATAATCTACAATACCGAGGACTAAAGGCGTTTGATGACGCAAGAATTACCTAATTATTAATCTAAGAGTAAAAATTCGGTCGACGTATCCTCTATCCTTACTTAAAGCACACTGTTGTTCTCTTAAAACTTAATCTACAGCATCTGTAAGTCTAAAAAGTATCATGAGTACCAAAAAAGTATCTAAAAAGTACCGTTTTTCTTTGCACCGAAGTTACTTTTTTCCTCAAATTCTTTAAGAACAATTCCTGAAACACAAGGGCCATTTAGTTTGAATGAGGGATATTTTAAAATAATTTTAAGATTTTAGCGTAAAGAGCAAGGGTTTAAGAAGGGGTATCACACACTTATACAGAATAATTTATGGTCGTGTTAAGTTTTATTGTTACTTCTTACTTTCAGTTGGAAAAAAAATTATTCAATCGCTGAAAGTTTTTCAAATCATGCCCAAAAATCCCCTCCCCCTAGATAAAATTCCCCTGGAAAACATCCCCCCAGAAACTTTCTTCCCCAAGGAAAATTCTCCGGTGAAAACTCCTCTTCCCCCACGCAGAAAATTGCCCCTGAAAATTGCCATGTTTTTCGCATTAACAGATACCTTATGTAAACAAGGGGCAAATTGAACAGCTTACAGCCCTTTCCCTGGGGCCCGTAGGGAATCATGCCATCCTTAGAGGCATAGTTATTGGACCTTTCAAATATGCTGAATCAGATTATTATCTCAAAATTTTGATCGGATTTCTTTGGGGGAAAAGAGGTGTGGAAGAGGGAGGTGCTAGTTGCCTTCAAGTCCTTTTAGTCACTTAAAAAGAGCAATACAGCTTATAATTTATGTCAAAATGAGCCCTCACTCGATATTCTAAGACTACTAGCTTGATATTGTCACCCCTGGAAAAAACAACAACAAACAAATAAAACATACATCCGTTATCTTTCATTTGGCAGTAAATACAAAATTCCACATTTGTTTAGATAGGAGCTTGATACCTCTACAGTGTTCTCTGATATGCTGAATTTGATGTTGTCATTTTCATTAAGATTGCTTGACGTTTTGGGAGTGTTTAGAACTTTTTCGAAAATCAGTCAAATATTCTCAGGCTCGTGGCTTTTGTTAATGAGTACAATTAAGCTTAACGGATTTTTTATATTGAGAATCAGCGTATTGAGCCAATCCTTTTGACACAATAATTATTATCAAAATTTATTGTTTAAGAGTTTCTGTTACTATTGGGCCGAGTCGCTCCTTACTTACAGTTCGTTACGACGATTTGTTTGATATCATCCTTTAAGTAATCCAAACATATCAGTGCAATTTACTTAGTTTTAACTAAGTATTACTGGCAAAAACTAATATCAAGCAAGATAAAACTCTCAATTGGTTGGATTTTTAATTCTATTTAACTGAGTTTTTTTTATCAGGATGGATTTACCTGAGTTATTCTTGGTCTGCTAACTGATGTCTTATTTGTACTGACTGATGTCCTATTTGTCGTCTTGTTCAGAGTTTTTACTTACATCTCTTATAGACCACCTCAGAATAAACAGAACAATCTTCCGTACATGTCTTCTGGATTATTGTAATATTTGCTCAAATTTAGGCAAATTTTTGTGTTCTACAGTTCTAGTCCTTAACATCCAAAGATGTATCAGGTAGGAATATTTAAATCGTGGCATGTTTAAACTCTGGGGCAAAAGGCTCTTTATGATTTTGCTCAACGGGGGTTGATATGATAAAATCCATGGAAGCCATTTGTTTGGTTAACCAGTGGAGCAAACTCCGAACTTCACTCGAGAAAATGACATAGCTCCATTTATAGAGCTTGAAAAAGCTTAAATTTCATAAAAGGAAAATTAGAGGCATTCATTCAGTCCAAATAACCAAAAAACACAACAAGAGAAATAGATAGACGGTTTCAGAGGAGAAGAAGTAATAAAGTATGGGGACAGACAAAGCAATGAATAGAAATAGCAATCAACATGACATTGTCTTTTTCAGTGTAATCGTTATCCCTAATTAAAAAGACTCACCTCAAACTTCTGTCTCCATTCAAGCAAGTCGTATTGATTTGAAGTAGTATTATTACGTAAAAATTATTTGTTTGAACCTGATGCTAAACTCGTTTTTCTGGTAGAGCTAACCTAACCTAACCTGGGACCAGAAGGCCTTTACGGAATACTGATCCAGAGGTAAAACCTGCTTAAGCCACAGCGAAGTTTTGGCTGCGCCTTTAGATCAATTCTGTTATTCCTCCTTTTGGTTCTGTTTTAAGATGAAACACAAATTTTAGTGCGACTATAGAAGTAATTTTTACTTTTCTTGATTGAATCTGGGAAGTAAACAATGCGACGAAAGCTCTCCTGTGAATGTAGATAATTGTGAGAAGCGTGCACAAGCTGCTAATAGTGATCATGAAACTATTTGATTTTTCTATGACTTAGAGGCCTGCTTTTAGTGCTGTTATTCCAACTGAAAGTAATATTAGGGTTGTAGCGACAGCTGCAACCTAGTAAACAACGAACCACTGGGCAAACTATTACTATTACTACTACTGGTGCTTCTGACATCAACTTACAACAACCTGAGGCCAACACAGGCACACATGATACTCCTCAATTATAATCTATTAAAGACCTTCCTCTTTACACTCTCCCACAAAGTTCCCATGTTCCTTAAATCTTTTCTTACAACATTCCCCACCTTAACCGAGGACGACTTGCTTCTTGTTTTGCCCTAGACGGTTGGCAAAAAAGGACAATTTTTGGAAATTTGTCATCCTTCATCTGCTTAGTGTGCCCTAGCCATCTCAACCTTTCTCTCGTTATAGCCCTAAAAAGTGGGTTCGTACAGCCTACCGTTTACAATGTCAGTCAGTCGGGTGCCCAAAACAATCCATTGACAGTATCTCTGGAAAACATCCAGCAAATCTCCCTCCGTTTTTCGGAGCACCAATGCTTCAAAACCATACTTGACCACCGTAATCACTGTAGCTTCCAACATTTTAATCTTGGTTCAAAGACTTATCTTCATATTCTTTCGAACTTTTTTCAACCGGGAAAAACACCCTTGGCCTTGGCCATTCTACTTTTAACCTCTTCACTGTACCCACCGTCTTTTCTAATAATACTATCTTGTTAAAAGAAGCTTTCCACTTGATCAATCTTTTCGTCACACAACGCCATTTTTTCATCTTCACTTATTCCTAACCTAAGCGACTGAGTCTTTTTGACATAAATTTTTAGACGTATTCTAGCATCCTGAACTCCCCAAAACCTCTAAAAGTTCGTTTATTTTGCTCAAATTTTCACCTAGGTCATCACGCTTTTACATTTTCATTATTTTTAAATCATCTGCATAATCTAATTTCAGGGAAGTTTTGCTTCCCCATTTGATTCCCTGCTCTTCCATTGTCTTTGCTGTGCTCCTTAATATGAAGTTAATCGAAATGATGCATATAAATAGCGATATAACACAGACCTGCTTAACTACTGATATAATACGGAATCAGCTACTAACCTCATTTCCTATCATAGCCGCTGTATTTGTCTGAAATCATAGGCAGTGGAATAGAGCTGCCTAAGTAAAGAACGATGTTGGCACAATGTATTATTATTATTTTTTTTTCCATACCAGGGCACTTCGTATCGAAGGAGTTGTCGTATAGACGTCGAAAACAGTTAATTCGGTTGGAAATTGAAATGGCTAGTGCCCTTTTCCATAGTCGAAAGTGATTGGAAAGCAGCTAATACCCCTTCCACGCCCACCATTTCCCCAAACACATCCAATCAAAATTTAGAGATAGCCATTTTGTTCAGCGTACTTGATTTCAAGATAGAAAATATATTTTTGAGGAGTTTATTCCCCCACAACCCTTAGGGCAAGGGCTTTAAGTTATGTGTGGGGGGAAAATAAGAACGATGTTGGCACAATGTATTATTTATTATTTTTTTCCTTTAGACCAGGGCACATCGTGTCGAAGAAGTTGTCGTAGAAACTTCAATAAGGGCTCATTCAATTGGAAATTCGACTGGCTTGTACCCTTTTTCATAGTTGAAAGTGATTGGAAGGCAACTAACACCCCTTCCACGCCCACCATTTCCCGAAACATATCCAATCAAAATTCTGAGATAGCCATTTTGTTCAGCGTAGTTGATTTCCAGATAGAAATTATGTTTTTGAGGAGGACACTCCCCCACAGCCCCCCAAGGAAAGGGTTGTAAGTTATGCCCTGGGGGCATATAAGGTTTTTATAGAAAGCGTTGTCGTAGAAACTTCAAAAAAGGCTCATTTGATTGGAAATTGAAAGGGCTACTAGTGCCCTTTTAATAGTTTAAACTGATTGGAGGGCAACTACCCCCCTATCACACACACCTTTTCCCCAAACACATCCAACCAAAATATTAAGATAGCCATTTTGTTCAACGTAGTTGAGAGTTCTGGAAATTAGGTCAGCCCTAGCCTCAGGGCTAGGGCTGTAAGTTATGCCCTGGGGGCAAGGAAGGTTTTTATAGAAAGCGATGTTGTAGAAACTTCAAAAAGGGCTCATTCAGTTGGAAATTGAAAGGGTTAGTACCCTTTTAATAGTCGAAAGCGATTGAAAGGCAACTAACCCATCTCTCACGCCCACCATTTCCCCAAACATATTCAATCAAAGTGTATAGATAGCCATATTCAACGTAGTTGAAAGTTCTTGAAATTATGTATTTAAGGATGACAAACCCCCCAGAGTCCCTAGGGCAAAGGTTGTAAGTTATGCCCTTGGGGCATATAAGGTTTTTATAGATAGAGCTGTCATAAAAAGTTCAAAAGGGGCTCATTCAATTGGAAATTGAGAGGGCTAGTGCCGTTTGTAATAGTCGAAAAAGATTAGAGGATAACTAACCACCCTCTCACGCCCACCATTTCCCCATACACATCCAGTCAACATTTTGAGATATCCATTTTGTTCAACGTAGTAGAAAGCTCTGTAAATTAGGTGTTTGAGAATGAAACCTTTTCCCCTCAGCCGTCAGGGCAAGGGTCGTAAGGTATGGCTTGGGAGCATATAAAGTTTTTATTTAAAGCTTTGTTATAAAAACTTCAAAAGGGCTCATTCGATTGGAAATTAAAAGTGCTAGTGCCATTTTTAACAGTTGAAAATGATTGGAGAGCGACTAAAGCCCCTCTCACGCCCACCATTTTTTCAAATACATCCAATCAAAATTTTGAGATAGCCATTTTGTTTAACCTAGTTGAAAGTTCTGGAAATTATATCATAGAGAATGACAACCACCCTTACAGCCCTTAGGGTAAGGTTTGTAATTTATGCCTTTGGGGCATATAAGGTGTTTATAGAGAGCGTTGTCGCAGAAACTCAAAAAGGGCAAATTCGATTGGAAATCGAAAGGCCCAGTGCTTTTTTTAATAGTCGAAAGTGATTGGAAGGCTTGAATTTCTTTTAGTGAAAATCAATGTGGGTATAAAATATGATTTTTTGTTGTTGTTGTTGTTTAGACTAGGGTACTTTGTATCGAAGGAGTTGTTGTAGGAACTTCGAAAAGGGCTCACTCGATTGAAAATAGAAAGGCTGATGCCCTTTTTAATATTCGAAAGTGAATGGAGGGCAACTAATCCCCCTCCCTCGCCCACCCTCCCATTTGCCCGTTATGTTTAAAAACTAAATGTTGCCTTCAGATTAAATCAAAATGCATTGTGATATTGCTAATTCCCAATAAGGCATCTTAGCAGTATCCCAAGAACAACTGAGGGTATTATGTTCAAACTTTCGGGACTACTTCTGCTCTTAAAATTTAACCAAATCAAAATAGCGTAAGTGTATCCAAGTTATCAAAGAAAGCAAACAGATTTTTTTGCGAATGGTATACAGTTTTCCATTTCAAGTCAACTAGAGGAGGTATGAAACGAAATTAAAAACTACTATTTGTGTCCAGGTTTTTAAAAGGGTGTATGTTGTTAAAAATTGCTGAAAATTTTTCTCCAGCATACAAATAGCAGGCCAAACTATAAAGTTTTAAGAAAACGAAAAGATTTAAAGTATTATTTTCTTTTCCCTGAAAAGACTATGTCAATATAAACCGAACAGAAATTAATTAAAAAACCTTTTTCCACAAATAAGTTTTTCAAAGAAAAGTAAAGAACTCCATTAAACCAAAAATGAGCAAAAATAAAATCAAATAATCTACCAAGCGTGAAACTACCAAAAATCAGCATCGATAAATAAATGAAACCCAAAACAAACAGAAATTACAATAATAATCGAGTCAAACTCAAAACGAGCAGAAATTAACATAAGTTGGGCTCAAAACCCCTATGCCTTCCCAAGACGAGAACATAATTTGCACTTTACTGAAAAATATATAAATGTTTTTACGTTTATAACTTTAATAAATCAAATAATATTAACATTTTGATTACTAAATATCAGTATATGTATATTAAACTGACAATGCACATTCATTTGTATTTTTTTCAGTAAAGTGCAAATTATGTTCTGGCCATAGGAAGACATTGGTTTTGAGCCCCACTTTAATGGGGCTATTTTCCTTTTTCCTTCCCTGAAGTCTATTAAAGTAATTTTGTTATGTAGTTTGTTCAATTATTTTGTTTGGTTTTCTGTTTTTCACTACTTCAGTGCTGCTCCTACGTTACAGTATAGTTTTTGATTATCGAGGGCCAAAAAAGAGAGGTTCTAAAGCAAAACAGGGTAGGATAGTTTAATTAGATGGAAAATATAAAACAGTATCGGACGTCAAAATTTACGATATATACGAACGACTAAGTTACTTAAAAACAGAATCATGATTTTGAATATTCGATAAAATGGATAAGTCTTCACTTTCATTACCTCTAGGGCTTCGTCAATCCTTTTTTCCGTATCGTGCACATATTCCGTATTCTTGTTTAAAAGAAATATATATATAAGAAAATGGTACTTACAGAAATCAAACTATTCCTTTTACCTTAGAGTATTTTCTCTCCTCTACAAAATAGGATGCTAAAGAATGGCTCTTATAAATAATGAGTTTCTTAAGACAATAGGATTTCATTTCCATTATGATCATCAAGGTTGTAGTTTTCTACATTGCCAAAATTACAAAAATAGTTTTAAGAATCTAGATTGTCCAATTGTGGTTTCCTGCCGATGTTTGAATTGATGAATTCAATTGTGAACTAGCAAAATGTGTGAATTGACAAAAGCAGCACGTTCTGTTTAAATCAAAACTTAATTTACTCTTTTTTTTAAAGGAAAAAAAGAACACTTTTTAGTCAAGAACAACTTAATGAACGTATATATTTTTTTCTTCACTATTCACAACATGTTTCTGTATCTTTCTCCTTCTAATACAGAAATAAGTTCTCAGTAGGTAGATATTTAAGGCAAACAGAGAGAAACAATAAGAGATGAAGGAAGAATAAGATAGGGCTAGAGAGTGATAGATAGAGAGAGAGAGTGATAGAGAGAGAGTGAGTGAGACAGAGAGAGAGAGAGAGAGAGAGAGAGAGAGAGTGAGAGAGAGAGAGAGAGAGAGAGAGGGAGAGAGAGAGATAGAGAGAGAGAGAGAGAGTGAGAGAGAGAGAGAGAGAGAGAGAGAGAGAGAGAGAGAGCGAGAGAGAGGGAGAGAGAGAGAGAGAGACAGACAGACAGACAGACGAGAGAGAGAGAGAGAGAGAGAGAGAGAGAGAGAGAGAGAGAGAGAGAGAGAGAGAGAGAGAGAGAGAGAGAGAGAGAGAGAGAGAGAGAGAGAGAGAGAGAGAGAGAGAGAGAGAGAGAGAGAGAGAGAGAGAGAGAGAGAGAGAGAGAGAGAGAGAGAGAGAGAGAGAGAGAGAGAGAGAGAGAGAGAGAGAGAGAGAGAGAGAGAGAGAGAGAGAGAGAGAGAGAGAGAGACAAAGAGAGAGAGAGAGAGAGAGAGAGAGAGAGAGAGAGAGAGAGAGAGAGAGAGAGAGAGAGATAGAGAGAGACAGAGACACACAGAGAGACAGAGAGGGAGAGAGCAACTGTGCAAAGCTTGTTTTCCCGATTTATGCCAAAATTCACTGTGTAGCCTACGAAAGACAATATACAAATTTTTAAATATATTTATTACTTAAATATTTATCTCTTACAAAGCAGGAAAAGAAACAATCGACATATTATGTATGCAGTATTTTATCTACATCATTCAAACAGGTATACAAAGTATAAACAGACCCACAACTAGTATTTCTTATTTAGTTCACTTATATAAACCACATTTTTTCATACGTAAATCTATACAGCATACTGGAAAACAAAACATTTTTGTAAAGTGATTATCCAAGTTACACAAATTAATATAAACAGAACTAAATGACACCCTTCTAAATGACACCACTTTTTCTTTAAGTTCTCTTTACATGTTTGGAGGATATAGATTTTTTTAGCTTCAGTCTAGTTTTTCATTTTACCATTTTATCTTTTCTTTGCCTTTTTGCTGCTCATTTACCAATCACCCTTTCCTTTTTACCTTTCATTTTAATTTTTTAGTTTTCTTTGAAGTAGCCTTAATTTGTTTTGAAACTTCAACTTTTCTTTTTTACTTCAACCTAGTCTTTAATTCACCCTTACAGCTATTTTGGATTTTAGAATAAAAAATATACTAAAGAGCATCCCTATAAGCTTGTTTTGTTACTCTAAACGGAACTTGCAGACTGACACAGAATTTGCACATCCTCCAATAAATTCCAAGGATGAGTTTTGTAATTTTCTATGAAAATCCGTTACATATTTTTCTTTTGATAGAATATTTTACTTTAAGTCTGATACTTCGTTTAAACATCGGTTAAGGTGCTTTTCATTTGCGGTTTTAAAATATTTCAAAAATAGATTCTTCAATAAATATTTTTTCTTTGCCCCAAATGTCTATTAACGAAAGCATTTGTTTTTATATTTAGTTATTTTCTGATTTTATATTAGTACAATCCAAGGCTTTGAAAGGCAATTTTCCTATTTATGAATCATCTGAAAACTTTTTTACTTCAAGAAGTTAAAAGCCAAAAAAAGAAAAAATATTAAATAAATTGCCACAGCTTAATATCCATCTAGTCAAGGAGCCACTCGCGAAAAATGTTGATATTTAAAGTTTTTAAATCATTTTAAATCATTCTTCAATAAATACTTTTTCTTTGCCCCAAATGTCTATTAACGAAAGCATTTGTTTTTATATTAAGTTATTTTCTGATTTTATAGTAGTACAATCCAAGGCTTTGAAAGGCAATTTTCCTATTTATGAATCATCTGAAAACTTTTTTACTTCAAGAATTTAAAAGCCAAAAAAAAAAAAAAAAAAATTAAATAAATTACCACAGCTTAATATCCATCTAGTCAAGGAGCCACTTGCAAAAAATGTTGATATTTAAAGTTCTAAATCACCATAAAGCAGTAGAGGGGCTGAGAATAAGAACTAAAATAATCAATCAAATTATAGTTGTCAAGTGGGTACCCACTTTTTAAATTCTCTTCAGATCTCTTATCTTTCACACTTTATCAAATCTCCTGATAAATTGTGAGTGAATCTATCTGCTCGAAAGTGGGACCTCTAGTATTGTCCCTAATCTGAGATTGCTTTTGTGCGTCATCTATCTATTGTAAGCTAACCAAGGAAGGCCATCATTCCTAGATCTTTTTCAATTTGGCTGAGCATTTTAGGACGGTGAGTTTAGGCCAGATGTGTCCTCCCTTAAGATATTCTTTGATGGCATGGCAGCACTCACACCAGCGCTACATAAAACTATTACTGAAATGGGAGGAACAGCCCTTGCAATATACTTTGTGGTGGTGATGGGAAATGTTTAAATGTTGCTACTATTTACAATTTAGACTCAAAATGATTGGTATGATATTCTGAGCTAAGACTTTCTGAAATAAAAGTTGTTAACAAAGACATTAAAAGAAATAGTCAGCAAACATTAAATCGAAGAGGGTTAACGTCTTCGAGGTTTTCAATATTACTCGCATAGATTCCTGGAAAGCGGGAGCTAAGGAATATATAATTATATTTACCGGGTTCGAGAGAATAAGACTACCCGTGGCCATGCATTCTATGTTACAATTCTGAGTTTGAAAACCAAGAAATAACCATGAACATCCATAATAAGCTCCCTAGAAAGTCCATTAATAGTATCTATGGTAAGCATAGTAAGCTCCAATGTCATCCGTGCTGAGTACTAACGCATGGCGATGGTACCCATAATCGGATACTATGCGCCGCGTGATCAACGTTTGAAGTAATTGCATTTTGTTTTTAATAAGCTCCCTAGCAAGTCCATTAATAGTATCTCTAGTAAGCACAGTAAGCTCTAATGTCATCCGTGCTGAGTACTAACGCATGGCGATGGTACCCATAATCGGATACTATGCGCCGCGTGATCAACGTTTGAAGTAATTGCATTTTGTTTTGTTGTTTTTTTTTTTTACAGAAAATTCTATCCTTTTTTTCAAATTTTGTGGCCTTGCACCGTTTCGTTCGTGCATCTACTGCCCATTACCCGTGGTTGGTACAATCAATTACTCAAGGCCATACCCAGGATTTTTTTTTAGGGAGGGGAGTTTACTCAAAGATTTTTTTCGGGGGTGGGGGGAGGGTTTACACAAAAAAACCTCAAAAACGCATACAAAATTTGTTTATATCCATTTTTGTTGCGTTTTTACGAGTGAAACAAACATTTCAAGTGGCGGGAGGGGTTTAAACCCCCTAGCCCCCCTCTGCATACGGCCTGGCAATTACTTCAGAATCTATTCTTCAACCCTCCATGCCCTTTGATCCCTAATCTACCTTAGTTCTTTTGCTGTTCTCACGTACATCAAATTAGGCAACTCTCCAATTATAATCCCACAAAATACGACAAAGTGGAAGCAAGGCTATAAAACAATGTTCAGCACTTCTTCACAATTAAATGAAAACAAAAACACTTCTAAAAGCTTTCCTAAGAATCGCGAAGCTTCTAGGATTCTATTGAGAAATAAAAATACCATATACCCGTTTAGCCGATAAAAATTGACATATTAACTCTTTGGTCAAAATCGTCGAAATATACACGATGACCGTCACCAACATTTAGAGCAAAAAAGTAAACAAAAAGTTTCATTATCTTATCCATATTTATAATTAACTTTATAAATAACGTACCCACTGTATAATACATTTTAAACACAACAAAAACAGGTTTAGTTTTTAATGAAGGACCCTTTTTTCGAGTATTTGACTATTTTTTTTTTCGTTTGACTTAATGAATTCTCCTGATGCCTCTGCAATTATTGCAGGTACATCATAAATACTCAAAAGTTTATTCCTTGGAGATGGTAAAATATTAAAAATAAATTTAGACGGGTTGATTGCCCGTCTTGATTTCGAAAAGTACTTTTTGTTTGGTATATTCACTAAATAAATCAAATCAAATCCTTACAATACCCCTGCACGCTTAGGAATTTCTGCCCCTGGTTAAGAGAGGGGATGGAAAAATTGAAAAATAAGAAATAAATATAATAATTATGGTGAAAAATGAGGCCTTAAAGGGGAAAAAGCACAAATTAGGGCATTATCGGAAGGCAAGAGTTGAAATACTACTCAAAAGTGCGTGACCGCCTTAGATGATCAGTTACCTGATTTTTAAGCCATGATCTTTGGAATCCTTTGTTCTAAAACGATCTAATTCTCAATCGGTATGCACCCGATCTGACAATAGAAAGGGTGAAACCACTTTAATTTATTTTGTTTTTTAGTGGGTTAAGGAGATTTAAAAAAGACGAAATAAATAGCATTGAAAAACATTATGATTTTTCGTTAGAAAAGTAGGTAGTACCCTTTCCCCCAATATTAATAGGTGATAATGATTATGATAGTATAATGTTAGAAAACCTTCTAGGCTATTATTTCCTTACAGTCGATTAAAAACCACAGTGCTAAATCCCTTACAACCTTTAAAATTGGCTTGTCTCAGGAAGAATTTTTTCTTAAAAAAAAAAACACAATATTAAAAGAAGGTTTCAAAAACCACAGTGTTCTTAAAAAAACAACTTTGTTCTGTATTTTTGACACCTATCGATAATGCTAATCCTTATGTGTACCATCTAAACGTGCTATTGCTTTATTACTTTGCCTCAAAAAACAAAACCTAGCACAATTTTGGTTGTTATTTTTAAACTTGTAGTATGTGCAAGCTAAGACTAAGTTATTTTGCCTCAAAACATAACACTTGTTAGTTCTTTCCTATATAGTTGATTCTTATGCTGTAGAGCGGAAATCTACGAACACTGAAACTTTGTAGCATGGTAACCTTTCCATGTACGTACGCAAGAATTCGTTGGGGGAGGAGCCAGTAATTAAAAAAAAAATTATTTGATAATTTTTGGAAAGTTTTCCATAAGTTTGGGAGCACTTGGGATTTTGGGAGGGGTACCCCGAGGCCCCCCAGAGGCAGCGGCAGATCCAGGGGGAGTGAGGGGGACGCACCCCCCCCCCTTAGCACAGTCTAAAGTAGTGTAATTTACTTAAGTAACTCAAGTTTGCGTTAATTAAACTTGCTCCTAACGCAAGTTTATCGTTCGACCTATTTTGCCCCACCCCCTAAACAAATCCTGGATTCGCCCCTGCCCTGAGGATACCCCTAAGCCCCTAGGCAACAACATAATTCTATAGCTTTTGCTGAACAGCACTTTGTCTATTATATTAAAGTAAACGACAATACCAAATTGAATCTTGGTCTTTTGTCAAACAATCTTCCCGCGCTGTTTTAATATAGAAAAACGGCTATCAGTTTCTATTTTTGTTTATAAATAGTCTACCCAATTATTATAGTTTCTCCCTATATTTAGGATCGTATCAATTTTTAGGGCTGATGTTAGAATTGATTAAATTTTTTTAATTTAATACCGTGTAATTTAATACCTTGTAATATCTTCTTCATCAGCTTCTATGACGTCAACGACTCTTATTTTTGTATATAGACAAGGCGTGTACGGAATGGCAGCAAAAAGTGCCATTCTCAGGGCTATATGATATTTTAGCTTTTAAACGAATTTTTAAAAGATGCCTAGATGTGAGAATTAGCTTTCGAATGAGTTCTTAACAATCCCTCTTCTATAAGCTTCCGGTGGCCACCTATCACTGGAGAAAAAAAAGAAAAAAAAGGAGATACATCAGTACTACCCTAACTGGCATACAATTTTACCTGGTTTTCAGGATGAAGGGGAGGGGGATGAAAACCTACTGTACTAGGTTTACTAAAACAGAAATTTTTATGATTGTCTTTTAATTTCATTCTACCAGTATTTGTGAGGGGTATCAAGCTCTTTCTTTTGATTTCTTTATTACTAATTAATGTTAAGCAAAGCCTTTAAAATAGTTGCTATTCCTTAATAAACTTGAAGTTTTTGGCTGTGGTTCGTTATCTACTAGGTTGCAGCTACCACTGCAATGAAAAGAAAATATACCAAAGATTCCTTATAATTTATTGTTGATTTAGATTCAGAGTCTTTAAAATATTTTTTGTGTCAATTTACAGTTAAACATAATAACATTTATACTATTCAATTACGTTTTATTCCTTTAGGAGAGGTGGAAAAGAATCCCAATTTTTATCTTTGTCTTATTGATTTCCAATTAATCCGCGTAGAGGAACAGGTATCTTGTCCAAATTTAGTTCTAAATTACTCCAAAAAGGAAACGTAAATCTCTACTTTAATTTTCCTTCATTAATCAAGAGTTTCGAAGTTTTCTTCTTAGGCCAGCAAATACACCTCATTTCCCAGATGTGCTTGCATCTGTAATTATTTTCCCTCAAATAAGGTCAAACTCGAGGTGATGGGGAAACTAATTGACTCTATAAATTGGCAGACATGAGATGTTATTATTTAGTGAGCAGAAAAGATATGTAAGAAGAAAACAGTTATTGTATACAAGACTTCTGAAAGCGTAATGTAATATTGGGATGCACTGATTTACAAAGGGGTAAAAAATACTCATCTAAAATAATGTAGAAATATAAAAATTTTTCTCATTTAAGATTAATTAATAAGCTCACAGGCCTGCCAATTATAGATCCTTATGGGGGGATTGGGATAAGAGAATTTTCAGGACAAGGGGGCTGGATAACTGTCTATTGATCTGAATATCCGTTGAGCTATGTTGTATAAGCCTTCTTTATTTGAAAGTGCATCTTGAATATTCTCGTAAGAATAATATACCTACTTATCAAATCGGCCCTGTTCATAGAAGCTCAAACAAGGGGTAGAAAACTTACCCCTGTTGCATTCTAGAATTTATTTGAGATTCGCTAAGCTGTTTTGGATTTGTACTAAATTTGTATTCAGAATTATCATTCGGATGAGCTTAGGCAGTATATTTAAAATAATTTATTCCCTGAACTCATCAATTGAAAAAAGCAGTATTTTGACTATTCAATGAATTTGTAGAAAAGGTGCAGCGTGAGCTTAAGTAACACCAAAATGCTTGCCATTGCCAAATTACCAGATTGCAATCAAGAGTATGAGTTTGCCTTGTCTTGTCCTTGAACTGCAGATTATAGATCCTTATGGGGGGATAGGGATAAGAGAATTTTCAGGACAAGATTTCAGGATGGTTGGATAACTGTTTATTGATTTGAATATCCGTTGAGCCCCGTTGTATAAGCCTTCTATATTTGAAAGTGCATCTTGAATATTCTCGTAAGAATAATATACCTATTTATCAAATCAAATCGGGCCTGTTCATAGAAGCTCAAACAAGGAATAGAAAACTTACCCCTGTTGCATTCTAGAATTTATTTGAGATTCGCTAAACTGTTTTGGATTTGTAATAAATTTGTATTCAGAATTATCATTCGGATGAGCTTAGGCAGTATATTTAAAATAATTTATTCCCTGAACTCATCAACTGAAAAAGCAGTATTTTGACTGACTATTCAATGAACTTGTAGAAAAGGTGCAGCGTCAGCTTAAGTAACACCAAAATGCTTGCCATTGCCAAATTACCAAATTACAATCAAGGGTATGAGTTTGCCTTGTCTTGTCCTTGAAGACGGTATTCAAGGCTGAAAACGGATCTGTCTATGCCCTCTTGAAATTCTGCCGTTGACAAATGTTTAACGTTAAGTGAGGATGGCTTTAAAGAAGTATTTACCAATGTTAAGTTTTACGACCTTTAATCAGCACAATTGATTTCTATTGCTATGATACTATTGCACAAATACATAATTAGTGATCGTAACTCCAAAGTCTAGAATTTTTCTGAAATCGCGCCACGTTTTTTCTTCCTCCCTCCTTTTTTCTTTTAAAGGATCGGGAATGTATTTTAAAATGCTTGAGTATAAATATATTTAAATTTGTTTCTCAAAAATAGGCGTTATTTTGCGTCCACATTTTTTTTCACTCTGTGATACAACGTCTAAACGTTTTACAGATGTAAAATCAATGTACAGTTAACAAATTAGAATTGAAATTGAGTGAGCCAACAACTCAGTTAATCAAACAGTTCCTGGTAACGAACTGTAAATGAGCGATGCGGTTCAATAGTAACCGCAACTCAAAGAAACAGAGTCTTAATGACAACAGATACAAAAAAAGTCGAATTTTGATGCTTATTTAAAATATGTAAAATTCATCAAATTTAATTTTACCCATCAAAAGTTACGAGCCTGAGAAAATTTGCCCAATTTTTGAAAAAAAGGGAAACACCCCCAAAAAATCAATTGATCTTAATGGAAATGACACCATCAGATTCAGCACACCAGAGAACCCTACTGTAGAGGTTTCAAGTTCCTACGTACAAAAATGTGGAATTTTGCATTTTTTTTTTGCCGGAAGAAAGACCACGGATGCGTGTTTATTTGTTGTTTTTTTTTTTCCAGGGGTGATCGTACCACAGGAGTAATCGTAAAAGACCAGGAGAAGGCTAATTTGATCGGAAATGAACAATTCTGGTGCTCCTTTTAAGTGACCAAAAATATTGGAGGGCAGCTAACCCCCTTCCCACGCTCATTTTTCCTCAAAGTCACCTGATCAAAATTTCGAGATAGCCATTGTTTCAGGATCGTAAAAAAACCTAATAAATATGTCTTGAAGATACTTGGCCGCCCACAGTGTCCATGGGAAGGGCTGCAAGCTATGAACTTTGTCCATTGTTCACATACAATATTGGTTATTGGAAAGTATACAGACACTATTAGGCGAATTTTTCTGGGGGGGTTGGGTTACGGGGAAGGATCTTTCCATGAAGGAAGTTTACGTGGGGAAGGGGAATTTTCCACGGAGGGGGAGCCAGATTTCCCAGTATTATTTAAAACCGATCAAAAATTAAATAAAAAACAAGTTTTTTCAACTGAAAGTAAGGAGCAGGATTAAAACTTAAAACGAACAGAAACTATTTCGTATATGAGAAGGGTTGCTCTCTCCTCAATACCTCGGTCTTTCCACTAAGGTTTGTTGTAGAACTCTTAAAAGAGCTTATTATTCTAGTTAAACCGCTTTTGTGATTCAGGAGTCATTCTTAAATAACTGGAACAAAAAACAAACTTTAGCGTAAAGAGCGAGGTATTGAGGAGAGGGTAACCCCTCTTAAATTTGTAATAATGTCTGTTCGTCTTAAGTTTTGATGCTGCTCCTCACTTTCAGTTGAAAAACTTTTTCTTTTTTTTTTATTTAATAAATAAAGAATATGAAAAATAAATTTGAACACTACCGTGGCAATGTTCAACACCTCTCAGGTTCGCGCATTTAAACGGTCCTTTAGACTTTTAAAAGGGTTAAAACGTTGTTGCAATTAGCCATGTACGATCCAATACCTGCCCCGCCCCCCAAAAATAATTGGGAATTTCGTTTTTTTCAAAATTGCTTCTATTTCCCAAATAATTTTCAAACTGTGGCATTTTTTCATAGTCTTTTCTCCCGAGAGTTGACCTCCCTCCTCAAAGAAAAGCTTTTTGCATAATATAATTTTTTTTCGCAAAAAATGTTTATACTTATAATCGAATCTACTTTGACATTTATTTAACCTATTCTGTAAGCGTCTCATTAATGGCTGTAAGATAATTTTTTATGCTTTATAATTTCTAACCAAAACTGGTGCTTTTTTAAAAATCAATGTGTTTGGCTTAGAATACCTTAATAGTGAAAAAACTGACGCTAGATAGCTTTATAGGTTTTATTAAATAAGTAAATCTGGAGATGAATTTTTAGTGACTTCATTCTTATTTCCCCCAACTGCCCTCCAAATATCCTGCACGCGCTCTCCTAGGATGCCTATGGAGCCGATCTCTTCGAAACCTCATGAGCTCATATTTCGATCTCAAACAATATACATATTGTTCACCTTATCTATATTACATGTTCTTTACTTTAATGCATATTGTTTACTTCTTATTATCTATTTAAATCTTATATTAACTAATATAATTCAGCTAACATGCCCTCTCTTAAAAAGTTATCTGCATTCGTTCTTGTATAACAAGCAGAAAAAGTTTATACGACTGTATTACTTTTAAAATGCAAGTTTTTCCAATTTTACGTATTTTTAGTTTTGCTCCATTGCTAAATCACATTTACTTAAACAAACAATTACGCGTGGGAACACTTGAGGAGAAAAGTACCCTTTTTTGACAAAACATCCAAGCCACTAGTTTGAATAGTTTGTGAATTCGCCCGTGGAACTTCAAAGGGCGTTGTGTAAAATGATTTTCTTGAGCAACCTCACAATTCAACCCCATCTATAATTCGACCCCACAAACAAAATAAGGTTTATTAATCGGTCTAATCCATTTTCTTATTTTGTGTCTAGATATATAAAGAAGTGTTCACTTTACGAAAATACAACTTATAATCTTTTCTAACTCCCATAAATAGTTTGAAATTAAAACTTCTGGAACTTTTTTTTTCCTAAGAAACACTTTTATTGAGGAATACTGGCAAATAGTAACAGGAAAAAAAAAGTGAAACAGTTCTGTTTTTCTGCCCTGTCTATAAGTACATTGCGCAAGAGAACACTTTTTGAGCAACCACGGCCAAACGGTATCAGCAAAGAATATTGGCGTTTTTTCACTCATCAATGGGCTAAGATCTTACATCTTTTGTCAGAAAACGCTTAAAAGTGAAATCTTTGAACAAAGATCTTACATCTTTGGTCGTTTTTGTGCAAGCGTCTTTCATCATTTTGCTCTGATCAGCGGTCTGAGAACAATGATGAGTATATCATCAAAGTTCTCTCATCATTGTTTTATACAGTAAAACAGTGGCGGTCTTCACACTTTTTGCTAACATCAGTGAGCTGTAAGATCTTAGAACAAAGATGAGTTAAAAAACGATAATCTTTGCAGAAAGATGTAAGATCTTAGATGTAAGATCTTAGTGCTAAAAAAACGGGCCTAATATTTCGTATCAACTAGGTCGCCGCTGAAGGGGCGATAATATTCACCTCCGTTGTCAACTGACATTTTATAGCATAATAAATACAAATTATTAGCGCCATATACAGCTAGATAGGATCCAATAGAACAAGATCATCAGCCATCACATCTGATATGTGCAAATAAATGATCCAGTACATTAAATTAAAGCAGATGAAACACACTGGAAATATTATCCGACTGTACTTATCAATATCTGATGGTGTAATACCGTACATTTTATTCAAGTCTTTTGGCCTGATTTGCATTAATATGGGGCTGTCCTCATCAAATCGTGTGCCGTTCATACTTTCTTGGACTTGTGCTCCTCTGAAAGGACGTCGACCATCTAAGAGGTTGTATCTAAGCTCCTGAAAAATTGGAAAAAAAATAATTTAAAATTCAAATTAAAATGTTTAGAATAGTAAATTAATATCAGAAAATACAGACTTGGACAATTCAGTTGCGGGGGGGGGGACTTTGAAAGGAAAAATAGTTAATTATATAGGACGTTTATTATTTAAAGCAATTACAAAATTCACTTGGGAGAAAGATAGGTCCCCTACATGTATAAATAGTTTTAATGCACTTAAAGTAGATATGAAAAAATCTATTCAAACGAATTTGATTATAGAATGAATTCTAAACTAAAATAATTCCAACCTCCCCCATAAGACACAGAATTCATAAACAACGAAAAATTTAGCAACAATTCTAAAAAAAATTGCCAATTGTTTGGGAAGGTGCCTTAATTCGATCTTGGCGCCTCCCTCCTAACTCGAAAATTTTTTGCAAGCCCCTTTTCGTAAAAAAGTTTTTGTGAGTATCCTTGTTCCTCGTGCGGTTTTCTCACGCAACAATATCCAAACCATTGATGAAAATTATTTTTGATGGGAGCGATAGAAATATGAGTATCGTTAAATATGTTATCGTTCAAATGGCAGAATAATTTTTCCCATAAGTTCACATTACATGTGTATCAGACATTATGAGGACTAATTTGATCTTATCAAGCAAAATGAGTATCAAGCAAAATGAGTATAAGTAAGATAAAAAAGTAAAAATATATTCCGCAGCTCCCTGTCCGTGGAATTTGAACTTCATTGATCTTACATGAATTAATAAATTTCAGAGAAGTTGAATTTATATATAAGAGCTTGGCAAAATAGTCACTGCTCAGGTCGCAAGAGCCTAATGCCTCCATATCGGGAAAACTGATTATATCTATGTTATCAGAACCCAAATCGAGCGTGCAGCAGCCAAAAAAGATCCAAATTACTGTCTGGGCTTTGTGCAAAAGCACAGACAATAGCTTTATAACGTTTTCATTCCCGCTCACTATCCTTGTTAAGATTCCTGAGCCCTTCCGAGTCTTGACACTCTTCCCGAGTCAGCCTAAGCCACTTAATGGTAGGATAATGATAACTCCCATGCTGTACACCGCTTTTGGATTCTCAAGGAGAGAAAAATATATAGTACCGGGATCACGGACTTCCCAGGGCCAACGCACTCTGCACATGGAAGGCTTGTATATATGCAAATCTTGCTGTCGCTTGTCTTCTGCAACCGCAAATAATATGAACTTCTTCTTGATTTCACGCCGTCACCAAAGGTTTGCAACAATCACGCACTAGCCCTAAGGAGAGTTTGAGAGGAATTTTTTTTATAGCAAGCACCAAATAATGCTCTTGCCTTAAAGAAGGTTTCAGGGGAAAGGGTCTTATAGCTACAACGGCCATTAAATTGCACGAATAGATGTACGATACTAAAAATTGAACGATGATCGAATCTGGAACTACTCGTTCCAAAACCATGGATTTGCATTAATTTTAGCTTGCAACATTGAATTTAATTTTCTCATAACTGGAGCAGCTGAAATGTAGATCAGGTGAAAATTTTATGTTTAAACTAGTCAAAAAGGCATGCAAATTGCTGGGAAATATATTTTACAATACACTAAAAGAGGCCAAGTAAAAGAATATTGAACATAGATTTTCTAATATATTCAACCTTTAAACAATGAAGCATAGAACAAATCTTAAAACAATTTTTTCGTAAAAAAAAGTTTTAACCTTGATCAGGGTTAGAGTTTCCATTTCCATTCTGCATTTAAAATTTTGTTTGTGATGATTGTGACGATCTTAGACGACAATGAGAATGGTTTTAAATATTATCACTTTAACCTAGTTTGAAAAGATTCGTTTAAGCGGAAAGGTTATACTTAACGTAACTCGGCCTAACCAACTACGGATAGAAAATTACTTAAGTGCAGGGTCTTCGTTTTTTTTTTGGGGGGGGGGCGGGCCAGTTGCCCCCCCAATAACTTGGAGAAAAAATTATTATAAAGCCCATAACTCTTGACTATCCGGAAAGGGACTCTTCTTGCCCCCCTCAAAATGTTGGAGCTACGCCCCGACTTAAGTGGTGTGAAAGCCTCTTAACCACTTTAGCTTCAAGCAGGAATTAATATGTTTCAATTTCGACAGTGGATGTGGTACAGCCAAACAATTTAACAAGGTGGCTCCCGCCATGGATTTATCCATGAAAACATGGATTTTTCAACCCCTGCCATGGATTTTGGAAACGCCATGGATTTCAATGGATTTCTCACTAAAAAAAAGCATGGATTTTTCAAGAAAATATGGATTTTCTTTTCAAAGGGTACGGAATTGGCGTCACTCAGAAAACCAATCTTTACGGCCAGCCAAAATGGGCTAGTGGACCAGCTGTCCCACTGCTCTTGCATCTGTGGCCACAAATGGAGCTCTGGCTGGCGTGCTGAAGAAGTGCGGGAAATTCAAGACTTCTGGCAGGTGATTTGTTTTGACCAGTTTTAACCATGCCCAAAAGCAAAAACAATAAATATGCTTCTGCTTTTGCCCCCACCAAGGTAAGTTGGATATGGCTGTACAAGTGAGCTATGCTGGTTGAGTGTCGTTCTCTGGGTTCAGGTTTTTCTAGGTTTATTATGGAGAAGAGGTACTTTGAGCTGACTTAGAGAGTACAGAAAACAGCCTGAGAGCTGGAGTAACCTTTCAATTATTTATTTGGCATAAATTTAGGACTAGTCATGGTCATAAGAAGACATGTTAAGAAAAAAATTCTTACTTCATAATATGCAAAATTATCCTAGTTACCAATCAATCCTTCCTTATATATCCACAGAAACAATTCTTGCTTATGTGTTCGCGGTGAACCTTAAATATTTTTTAGGGCGAGTCTTGGAAAACAATTTGATCTCGAGGTTTCGCAGTTGAGGAGCTCAAAGTTTGTGTCAGATTCCATGTGAAAACCGTCTTTAAGACCCGGTGTCTTTCAGTTAAGTTTAGAACAAACTGTTTGTTCGAGCAAAGTGATACGAAAATTTTTTTGATTCCACTTGACAATTAAGATTCTTATGGAGTCTGATATAAAAATAGAAATTCCTTCACCCCCAAACAATCCCAGAGACGTCTTTTCTCTCATTAGTACTTAATAAATTCGGAGTAAACTCAAAATGAAAGATTTTTCATACTTTAATCCCCAAGTTCACGTCATTTTTTTTTATTTTCGTTTTTTCTTTACACTCTTGCTTGAAACAGTGTTTTTTAAGAAATTGTCGGCTTTCCTAATCTGCTGGAATCTCAGCCTCAAAAAGAAGTTGTACTTTGCAATATTTTCACATGTGAAGACAAGTTTTACACATAATATGGAAGTTTTTTGGTTCATACTGACATTAAGTGAGTAACTGAAGTTTTGGAGAGTTGAGGACTGATATCTTTCGAAATTGAGATATTTCGACCATTCTGCCAATAGTCCTCGTCAATGGCTTATGGACGTATATGTGGGCAGCAATTGGAGGGTGAGTTACTATAGAACCTTAGGCCCATGCAAACAGCTGAACTAGAAGATCGAATCGCCACGTATAATTCTCCCCTTTCCTTACTTTTGACACAGACTGAGGCATCCTAGAAGCCACACGGTGATAGTATACTCAATAGCTTAGACAGCTAGTGTTCAGGATACTTTTAGTTTTAGTCGTCAAGTCAAGCTTTAGAGAGAATTTGCCGATAGCTGCATTAATTCTGCCGCTGATGGCCGGTTCGTTAGCCCTTCAAAAGGGGAGTCAAGTTTCTTCACGAAGTCATGGAAAACCATGACTCTATGTTCTGCCAAATTTCCTCCCAAAGATAAGTTGGTGTTCCAAAATTATGATATGGATTTACAAGGTTCGTGTCGGTGTTTATCCTATGCAAACTTGCGTATTTATTGTTATTTAAGGTTCACGAATAAACCATTCCTGATTGGGATTGGAATAGTGGCTATAGAATGTAGAATAGATATATAATTTTTTTTGGTATTTTCCAAAAGTAGTGCATCGATTAAGTTATGTCCAAGGCACAAGGTCAGTTAGGTTTTCATTCCTGCACACCACAGTACTTTTTACAGCAGGGAGGAGAATCACAACAGTTTTCAATTCCCATTATAGAGCAACAGAACGTCATTTATCTCCATGTTGCAAAACACTCGAGTCGGGGCGCGAATCGGAATCCCGCTATGTTAGAACCAAAAGTAAATAAACTCGAAAGTTGAGAAAAGTCGGAAAAAAGGAAATTCGAGCTCATTTAATCAGAATAGACCCTCCACGTTTCTTCATGCAAACGTTTTCTTCCGGCCGTATCGCCTATCTTTTCGTACGAAGAAATCAGCCGAAAGAAAACGGACGCGAGGGTCAAGCCTGATTTGAGACCAGTATTGCACTTACGACAGTTTCTTACTGCTTTTACAGTTATTTACTTCTGGTCAGAACCTAGCTTTACTCTTGGTTAACACAGATGCGATCTCACGGTTTTTGCATTTACTCACGGTTTCTCCCTAATGACGGAATATTCTACATTTTGCTGGTTTGCAAGATGCGTTGAAATATTCCAGCGCATTCGAAGAACTATTACAAGAAAAAAAAATAGAAACCGTGCACTTCCACGTTGCATCTATATGAACGAAGATCTATGTCACCGAAAAGACGTACCTGCGAGCGATGCGAAGCGTCGCAAGCGGCAAATTTTTTTGTACCTTTGGCAACAGTGCATGACATGGATTGTTTTCTTCGGCCGGTGGCAACCCTGGGGGTGGGCTGCCATGGACAAGCCATGGATTTTTTTCTTACGCTTGCCACGGATTTTTTTCTTACGCTTGCCATGGATTTTTTTCTTACGCTTCCCATGGATTTTTTCTTGAGCTGGTGGCAACCCTGTAAGTTAAACAACCTGTAGCATATCGAGATTGAAAGCCATTTGCAATATCTTCTATAATATCCTATTTAATTCCCCCGGGACAGGATCAAAGCAAGAGCTCAGGGGACCACAACTTTCTATCTTTACCAGGAAGAAGAGGAACTTGATTTGTAATCAAAACAAATATACAAAGCCGATTATTGTTTGAAGAACCTCGATTGGCTACAGCAACAGAGAAGCACAATAACGCCTTTGGAAAAAGACTTTTCTAGGCGATAGAGACAAATATTAGAGGGATCAAGAAACGGAAAGACACACAGTAGATAAAGTGCTGTAATCAGTTTTGAGGTGGTATCTAAATTCGAGAAAAACGTCAAAATGTGAATTAGAGAAAAATATGGAAAAAATTATTCAAAAATTTGAGGTTTTTTTGCAGATGATGCCCATTCACTTGCATGAGTGCCCAATCCCAATAACTATCGCAATTGCAATTTTTGTTCAACGAAAAAAAAAAATCAAATGAATATCCCAATCATAAGCAGCGTAATAGCGCTGCCTAAGAAAAGAGCGATACGGCGTCAATGTGTTTTTTATTCACCAGGTCACTTTTTATGAAAGAAGTTGTAAAAACTTTCGAGAAGGCTCATTCTTTGTAACTGAAAGCTCTAGTGCCCTTCCTAAGAGTCAAACGAGCATATAGGGCAGTCAGCCCCATCCCATGTCCTTTTCAACTGCCTGTCCCCTAACCTCTTCAAGCAATAAGCTATTCAATAGAAATTTTGGGACAACTATTTCGTTCAAAATAGTCGGAAGGCTCAATAACTATGCCTTCCGCGATGGAATGACGCGCACCAACCATAGCCCCCAGGGCATGCGCTCTATAGTATGCAATTTTTTTATTGTATATATAAAAATTTCATTATTGGGAAAGGGGGCATATTTTGTCTTGGGTCTCCAAAAAGGCTAAGCGTATGAAGGTGAAACTTTGAGGTACTATGAAGGAGATGTCGAACCAAATCAAAAGACATTATGTGCATGTACGTTGTCAAAAGGGCGTATCTGCAATATCATAAAAATGCCTAGGGGTATTAAATTGATACTTCTAGGTAATTTTAAGGGGAGGGGGGGGGGTTCTGAGCTAAAACAAAAGACACAATATACATCCAGGTTGTCAAAAGAGTACATCTGCAATATCTCAGGGTGACGTACGGTAGTAAGCTGAAATTTTCTTGGTATACTGAGCTAAATGAAGACGCAATATGTACTTCTAGGTTGTCAGAAGGATGCATCTGCAATATGCCAGGTACTATTAAGGTCTTAAGTTAGAAAGTTCAGGTGGTGTTGAAAGCGTTGTTGAACTAAATCAAAATTCACTGCGTGCATCCGGGTTGTCAAATGGGTGTATCCAAAATATCTAAAAAACTACTGAGGGTATTAAGCTGAAACTTTTGTCGAATGTTGAAGGGGATGTTGAACTGACTCAAATGACATTATGTGCGTCCAGGTTATCAAACGATATATCTAACAACATATCAGGTGCGACTAAGGATACAAGTTAATGGCTTACCCTGTTGAATCTTAGCATGAATATTTGACGTGGTTATCAAGTAGATTTTAGGTTTGGATTTGGGGAGGGGGAGTTGTTAATTTAAACCTTTGGAATCTTACCGAGGACAAAAATTGTTTGAAAAAAATATAATTATATTGATTCCTACTTTTAAGTATTTTTTTTAATTGATATGCTTAAGATTTCAGGCCCAAAAGACACTTCAATTGCAGTTTATGAACCAAGGGAACCTCAACCGGAACCAAAGTTTGACTTTCTCACAACTCTTTTTTTTAAACAATAAAAACTTTAGCGTAAAGAGCGAGGCGTTGAGGAGGGCACAGCCCCTTTCATATACGGAATAATTTCTGTTCGTTTTAAGTTTTAATGTTGCTCCTTACTTTCAGTTTAAAAAACTTGTTTTTTATTTAATTTCTGATCATTTTTTAGTTAATGCAGCTTTTATTTTGGCTCGCCGGCATTGAATAAGTAAACAAAATTTGCATAAAAAATTTACTTTTCTTTTGCTAAATGGCTGTCTCTAAATTTGGTTCTGACGTAATTTACAAATTAACTTACGTAACGAACTTCTATATTCGTATATTTTTCTTCTGGCAAAAAATAAACAGTTGCAGATTTTTGCAGATTTGAGCTTGAAACCTATGTTATAGGGTTTTCAGATACGCTGAATTTGATGGTGTGATTTTCATTATAATTTTTCACTTTTAGGGGACGTTTCCCCCCCCCCTCTTTAAAAAAGCAGGTAATTATTCTCAGGCTCTTATCCGTTGATGAGTAATACTAAACTTAATAATATTCACATATTTCGAGTCAATATTATAAGCCTATTCTTTTGATACATTTACTGACATCAAAGTTCTGTTTTTAAAAGTTTCAATTACTATTGAGCCGTATCGCTTGTTATTTTATTGTTTTTTTTTATTACGTATATGTTATTACGTATATGATGGGGTTCTCCCCTTATTCAATACCACGCTATCTATTTTAGAAGTAAAAGAAAAATTCAATACACAAACCCCTGAATCACAACGGCCTGTTAAATAGAAGAGATTGCTCTTTTGAAAGCACAAGAAAATAACTCTGGCTTAAAGAGCGAGGTCTTGAATTGTGGGAAACCACCCTCATATACATAATAATTTATGTTCATTTTAAGCTATAATGTTGCTTCTTACTTTCAGTTGAAAAAACTGGGTTTTTTAAATTTAATTTCTGATCGTTTTTTAAATAATGCTTGAAAATCTGGCGCCCCCTTCATAGAAATGTCCCTTACCCCAAAGAAACATCCTCCACAGAAAGATTCTCCCAAGTAAGCCCCTCCGCCACCCCCCCACCAGAAAAAAATTATTCCTGAAAATTTCTGTATACTTCCCAATAACCCATACAAAATGAAAGCAATGGGCAAAGTTCATAACTTGCCGCCCTTCTCCTGGGACCTGTGGGGGATTAAGTCATCGTAAAACACATATTTATTAGATTTTCGACTATGCTGAACAAAATGGCTATCTCAAAATTTTAACTGGGTGACTTTGAGAAAAAAATGAGCGTGGGAGGGGGCCTAGTTGCCCTCCATTTTTTTGGTCACTTAAATAGGGCACTAGAACTTTTAATTTCCGTTCCAATGAGCCCTCCTACGATATTCTAGGACCACTGGGTCAATACGATTACCCCTGGGGAAAAAAAAACAACAAATAAACACGCACCCGTGATCTTTCTTCTGGCAAAAAATGCAGAATTCCACATTTTTGTAGATAGGAGCTTGAAACCCCTACAGTAGGGTTCTCTGATACGCTTAATATGATGGTTTGAATTTCATTAAGGTTCAATAACTTTTAGGGGTCTTTCCCCCTTTTTTCAAAAATCAGCCAAATTTTCTCAGGCGCGTAACTTTTGATGGGTAATAGTAAACTTGATGAAACTTATATATTTGAAATCAGAATTAAAATTTGATTCTTTTGATGTATCTATTGGTACCAAAATTCCATTTTTTAGAGTTTCGGTTACCATTGAGCCGGGTCGCTCCTTACTTACAGTTCGTTACCACGAACTGTTTGATGGTCGATCAATCCTCGTCTATATTCAAGGTTATCAAAAAGTTTATGGAAACAAACTGTAAGTAAGGCGCGACTCGGCTCAATAGTAATCAAAACTCTAAGAACGGAATTTTGATAATCAATAGATACACCAAAAGAATTAGCTTATTATGCTGATTCCACATATATAAAGTTTATCAAGTATGTTGCCCATCAAAAGTTACGAGCCTGATAAAATTTGCCTGGTTTTAGAAACAGGGGGTAAACACCCTCTAAAATAAAAAAAAAATCTTGTTGAAAATCACACAATCAGATTCAGCAAACCCGAGAACCCTTTTGTACAAGTTTCGAGTTCCTATATGCAAAATAGTAAAATTTCGCTATTTTTTCCAGAAGACAATACAGATGCGTGTTTGTCTGTATTTTTTGTTGTTGTTTTTTCCCAGGAGTGATCGTATTGAAATAAATGTCCTAAAAGATCGGAAGATGCCCAATTCGAACAGAAATTAAAAGTTCTAGCGCCCTTTTAAGTGACAAAAGAGATTGGAGGCAACTGCCCCCCCATCCGACGCCAATTTATTTCTCAACGTTATCTGATCAAATTTTGAGATTGCCATTTTGTTCAGCATAGTTGAAAGATCAAATAACTATGTCTTTATGGGGAAAATGACCCCCCATAGTCCGTGGGGAGAGGGCTGTTTGTGTATGCCATTGTTCACGTATAGTATTTTATATTCGGAAGTATATAGACATTTTTTCTGGGGGAGGGGGTGTTCTTGGGGGGATTTTCATTGGCAGAATCTCCCTTGGGGAGAAAATTTCTGGGGAAGGAGAAATTTCCAGGGAAAATTTTACACTAAGGGTATTTTACAGAATTCCTATACGAAATTCTTGTTAATTGTCTTACGTTATCTTTGCAAACTCAATTTTGCATGTGGAGATGTTCCGGAGGAAGTAACCGGGGGCTATTTTCCGCGTGTTTTGACTTCTGGAAGAAACTTCTACCGAGGGTTTATTTCCTGAGTGATCAAGAAAACGATTAGAGATTGAAGTCTTTTTCAAATAAGAGTATGCTTTTCAGGCTGAATCGTCCGCAAGAAATTTTACAGCGGGGAGTATTTTCAGCGAAGATGGAACTGTCTGGAGGGAAATTCACAGGAGGGGGGAGGGGTTTCACTTTACTTTGGATAACATTTTTCATGGAAAAGTTTCCTGTGAAGGGGGGAGATGGTATATTTCATGGAGGTTGAGCAAGATTTATCTGCATTATTTGAAAACAAACAGAAATTAAATAAAAAAACAAGTTTTTTTTAAACTGAAAGTAAAGAACAACATTAAAACTCAAAACGAACAGAAAAAAAATCCTTATATGGTTACCCCCTCCTCAGTACCTTGCTCTTTACGCTAAAGTTTGACTGTTTGTCCTAATTTTTTAAGAACGGCTACTGAAACAGCACAGGGGCCGTTTAATTAGAATAGGAAGCTTTTTCAAAAGTGCTAATAGCTTTATCGTAAAGAGCAAGGTATTGAGGAGGGGGAAACCATTCATATACGCAAAAATTAATATGCAAATTTAGGTTTAATTTTCATGTACGGGGAGCCAAATTTGAATCTGCATTAGTTGAAAAACGTTCAGAAATTAAATAAAAAAAACAAGTTTTTTTTTAACTGAATGTAAGGAGCAACATCAAAACTTAAAACGAACAGAAATCATTCCGTATATGAAAGGGGCTGTCCTCTTCTCAACACCCACTCTTTATGCTAAAGTTTTTTATTACTATAAGGAGTAGAGTTTTGACAAAGAGTCAAACTTTAGCGCAATGAGCGAGGCGTTTAGGAGGGAACAGCCCCTTTCATATATGGCATAATGTCTGTTCGTTTTGATTTTTAATGTCGCTCCTTACTTTCAGTTAAAAAAACTCACTTTTAAAATTTAATAACATGCCAAGGATCAGGCTGGCTATGAAAGGCCAAAATACAGATTTTCAATTCATTAATTTGAATAATATTCCCCCCACCCATCCATCCATAGCTCTACAGTTCAACTATTAGTAAAATTTGTTGCAGAATTTTGTCCAAAGTATAAATACCAAGCCAAAATCTTGATTTTTCAGGACAAGAACGATAAAAGTGTACACAATTATTACTTTATTAACCAATGGCCAAAAATCGTATTAACCAATGATTGAATTTAGATGATTGAACTTCGGAAAAGTCCTAATTCTACATAACTTCTTGGTTTTCGTCTTAAATTTGTATATATATATATATATATATATATATATATATATATATATATATATATATATATATATATATATATATATATATATATATATATATATATATATATATATATATATATATATATATATATATATATATATATATATATATATATATATATATATATATATATATATATATATATATATATATATATATATATATATATATATATATATATATATATATATATATATATATATATATATATATATATATATATATATATATATATATATATATATATATATATATATATATATATATATATATATATATATATATATATATATATATATATATATATATATATATATATATATATATATATATATATATATATATATATATATATATATATATATATATATATATATATATATATATATATATATATATATATATATATATATATACACATATACTTTTGCTTAACATGGGGTTTAAGATAAAATACCAAATTTAATCAAAATTAAACCTGAAAAATCTTTATATTTTTCCGATTTCTCACATTTTCTTTTAATTTTAGTCAAGTAAAAATTTTTACAAATTAAAGTTACATTTTTTCTTATTTGAACCTTTCTTGTGCTGCACTGTCGGTGGTGTTATTTGCTTTTCACTTATATTATATCATTGATATAGATCTAAAGTTTATCTTCTAATCAATTTCCTGTCCACTTTGGCTGCAGGACAGCGTTGCCAGCACCGTACAATTGTACCATTTTTGGTAGAATTTTAGCGGTCTGGGTACAATAAGGTACATTTGAAAATTTCTTGGTACAATCAGGGCCGTAACCAGGATATATTTTCTGGGGGTAATTTCTGTCGTGGGCGGGGGGGGGGGGGGGTTAAAAAACCTTGAAAAAATCATCGAAAATTTGTTTGTATGCATTTTGTTACGTTTTCATTAGTCGGACAAAAAGTTTGGGGGGAGTGGGTTCAAACCCTGTAACTCCCCTGGATACGGCCTTGGGTACAATACAAACTTTGCTGTATATTTTGGGTTTACTTGCTCTTTTTTACTCGGATGTATGTTCAGGTTTTGGTTTATCGAAATTCTTTATCTTGTTATGGCAATTTTTTAAAGTTTTATTCATATGGTACAATTTAACCTCCTGTGGTACAAACTTTACTTGGAAAACTGGTACAGTTTATTTCAACGCGTTATTAGTAACGCTGCTGCAGTACACATTCTAGTTTTGAGGGAGAATGAACGTTACTTGGTTAAATGAAAGGAAAGATGTTGTTCATTTCAATTGAAGGTCTGACATTGCTTCGTTACTCCTTGCTTTTATCCTAAGAAACAATCAACATTCATATTCGTATTTCCAATGAAACAATCTATATATTTAACAATCGTTAATACTCAACCCTTATGGACTTCATTATCTACAGAATCTATTGAAAATTTCGATTCTTGGTGTTTCTCCACAAAAATTATTGAAGTATTAAAATTGAAGCAAGGGAAAAACAAGGATTTCAAGTTCAGATCTTCTTATTCTCCCTTTCTGAATCCTCACTCAAACGATCAAAATCAGAGCTTACATTTGATTTGAGTTTAATCAAATGGAAAGAGCGAAACTTTCGATATCCTTCAGTAATCACAAGCATAAAATAATAAAATAGCTGAAGTTCGTTGCTCCACATATATTGCAGGTGAAGAAAAAGACCGCGTCTTGGCATTTGTAAAAATGCCCTGGAGAGTGAGACAGTTTACTAAATTGAAGGCAAGCATTGAAGATGCAAATCAAGAAAAGATTGTTCCAATTTCTAAAATATCTGTTGTTCCATAATATCCTGTCCACTTTGGCTGCAGTATAAATTCTAGTTTTGGGTGGGAGTGAATTCTCACTTGGTCAAGTAAAAGGAAGCATTTCTCTATTCCAAGTTGAAGGTCCGATATCGCTTAAATACTCATTGCTTGCATCATAGGCACCGCAATAGCGCTGCGTAAGTAAAGAACGATGTTGGTACAATGTATTATTTATTTTTTCCTTTAGACTAGGGCACTTCTTATCGAAGGAGTTATCGTAGAAACTTCGAAAAGGGCTCATTCGATTGGAAACTGGAATGGCTAGTGCCCTTTTTAATAACCGAAAGTGCTTGGAAGTCAACTAACACCCCTTCCACGCCCACCATTTACCCAAACACATCCAATCAAAATTTGGAGATTTGGAGCCATTTTGTTCCACGTAGTTGAAAGATCAGGAAATTATGTCTTTGAGGAGGACACTCCCCTCATCACCCTCAGGACAAGAGTTGTAAGTTATGCCCTGGGGGCAAATAAAGTTTTTATAAAAAATGATATCGTAGAAACTTCAAAAAGGCTCATTCGATTGGAAATTCAAAGGGCTAGTGCCCTTTTTAATAGTCAAAATTGATTGGAGGGCGACTAACCCCCCTCTCACACCAACCATTTCCCCAAACACATCCAATTAAAATTTTGAGATAGACATTTTGTTCAACGTATTTGAAAGTTCTGGAAATTAGGTCTTAGAGGATGACAACCCCTCAGAGCCCTCAGGACAAGGGTTGTAAGTTATGCCCTGGATAATATAAGGTTTTTTATAGGAAGTGTTGTCATAGAAACGGTTTTCAATTTCGTAGAAACGAAATTCAATTTCTATTGGAAATTAAAAGGGCTAGTGTCCTTTCTAATAGTAGAAAGTGATTGGGGGGTAACTAGCCCCCCTCTAACGAACACCATTGCCCCAAACACATTTTTTTCAACGTAGTTGAAAGTACTGTAAATTATGTCTTCGTGGATGACAACCCCCCCACAGCCCTCAGGATAAGGGTTGTAGGTTATTCCCTGGGGGCAAATAAGGTTTTTATAGAAAGCGTTGTTGTAGGAACTTCAAAAAGGGCTCATTCGATTGGAAATTGAAAGGGCTAGTGACCATTTAATAATAGAAAGTGAATGGAGGGCAACTAGACCCCCTCTCACGCCCCCCATTTCCCCAAAAACATCCAACCAAAATTTTGAGATAGCCATTTTGTTCAACGTAGTTTAAAGTTTGAGAAATTAGGTATTTGACGATAACAACCCCCACCCCAACCCTCAGGGCAAGGGTTGTAATTTATGCCCTAAGGGCATATAAGGTTTTTACAGACATTTTTGTCTTAGAAGCTTCAAAAAGGGATCAATTCGGTTGGAAATTGAGAGGACTAGTGCCTAATTTATTAGTCGAAAGTAATCAGAGGGCAAATCCCCCCCCCCCACGCCCATCCTTTGCCCAAACACTTCCAATCAAAATTTTGAGACAACCATTTTGTTCAACGTATGTGAAATGTCTGGAAATTATGTATTTAAGGATAACAAGTCCCCTCAGCCCCCGGGGCCAGTACTGTTATGCCCTGGGGGCATATAAGGTGTTTATAGTAAGCAAGGTCATATAAACGTCGAAGGGGGCTCATTGGATCAGTAATTAGACGCTCTAGTGCTCTTTTTAAGAGTAAAAGGAAAAGATAGTCATTTTTTCAACATAGTTAAAAGTTCTGGAAATTAGGTCTTTGAGGATGATAGCCCTCTCAGAGCCCTCAGAATAAGGGTTGTAAGTTATGCCTTGGGGGAATATAAGGTTTTTATAGAAAGCGTTGTCGTAGAATCTTCAAAGAGGGCTCATTCGATTGGAAACTGAAAGGACTAGTGCCCTTTTTATTATTCAAGAGTGATTGGAAAGCAACTAACCCCCTCTCACGCCCACTATTTTCCCAAACACATCCAATCAAAATTTTGAGATAGCCATTTTGTTCAACGTAGTTGAAAGTACTGGAAATTATGTCTTTGAGATTGACAAACCCCTCACACCCCTCAGGACAAGGGCCGTAAGTTAAGTCTTGGGGGCATATAAGGTTTATATAGAAAGCATTCATGTAGAATCTTCAAAACACTCATTCGATTGTAAATTTAAAGGGCTAGTGCCCTGTTTGATAGTCGAAAGTGATTGGAGGGCAACTAAACCCCCTCTCCCACCCACCATTTCCCCAAACACATCCAATCAAAATTTTGAGATAGCCATTTTGTTCAACGTATTTTAAAGTTCTGGAAATTAGGTCCTTGATGATGACAGCCCCCCACAACCCGCAGGGCAAGGGTTGATTAGAGGCAAAATGTCCCCCTCCCCTCACGCCCATCATTTCCCAAAAAACTTCCAATCATAATTTTGAGATAGCCACTTTGTGCAACGTATTTGAAATGTCTATAAATTATGTCTTTGAGGATAACAAATTCCCCCAGCCCTCAGGGCAACTGTTGTAAGTTATGCTCTGAAGGCATGTAAGGGTTTTATAGAAAGCATGGTCTTATAAACTTTGCTCTAGTGCTCTTTTTAAGAGTCAAAGCTATTAAGATATCCATTTTTTCAATGTAGTTATAAGTTCTGGAAATTAGATCTTTGAGGATGATAACCCCCTCGGAGCCCTCAGGACAAGGGTTGTAAGTTGTGCCTTGGGGGCATATTAGGTTTTTATAGAAAGCGTTATAGTAGAAACTACAAAAAGGGCTCATTTGATTGGAAATTGAAAGGACTAGTACCATTTTTAATAGTCAAAGGTGATTGGAAAGCAGCTACCCCCCTCTGACGCCCACCATTTCCCCAAACATATGCAATCAAAACTTTGATATAGCCGTTTTCCTCAACGTAGTTAAGCGTTTTAGAAGTTAGATCTTTTAGGAGGCTAACTCCCTTAGAGCCCTCAGGGCAAGAGTTGTAAGTTATGCCCTTGGTGCATTTAAGGTTTTCATAGATAGAGATGCTGTAGAAAGTTCAAAAAGGGTTCATTCGATTGGAATTTAGAAAGGACTTGTGCCCTTTTTAATAGTCGAAAGTAGATGAAGGATAACTAACACCCCTCTCACGCCCACCATTTCCCCAAACACACCCAATCAAAATTTTGAGACAGCCATTCTGTTCAACGTAGCTAAAAGGCCCGGAAATTAGGTCTTTAAAGTTGACGACCCCCTCACAGCACTCAGGGCAAGGGTTGTAAGTTTTGCCCTCGGGACGTATAATTTTTTATAGAAAGCGTATTCATAGAAACTTCAAAAAGGGCTCCTTCGATTGGAAATTAAAAGGGCTAGGTCCATTTTTGATAGTCAAAGCAATTGGAGGATAACGATCCCCTCACAGGAGTCAGGGCAAGGGTTGTAAGTTTTGCCCTCGGGACGTATAATTTTTTATAGAAAGCGTAATCAGAGAAACTTCAAAAAGGGCTCCTTCGATTGGAAATTAAAAGGGCTAGGTCCCTTTTTGACAGTAAAAGTGATTGGAGGGCAACTAAAGCCCACCATTTCCCCCAACACATCCAATCAAAATTTTGAGATAGCCATTTTGTTCAACGTAGTTTAAAGTTCTGAAAATTAGGTCTTTTAGCATGACACCCTAACCCCCCTCACAACCCATAGGTCAAGGGTTTTAAGTTATGCCCTGGGGGCATATGAGGTTGTTACAGAAAATTTTGTCGTGGAAGTTTCAAAAAGACATCATTCAAATGGTAATTGAGAGGACTAGTGCTTAATTTATTAGTCGAAAGTAATCAGACGCCAAATGCCTCCCCCCATGCCCATCTTTTCCCAAAAAGCTTCCAATCAAAAGTTTTAGATATTCATTTTGTTCAACGTATTTGATAGGTCTATAAATTATGTCTTTTAGGATAACAAATCCTCCCAGCCCTCAGGGCAAGTGTTGTAAGCTATGCCCTGGAGGCATGTAAGGCTTTTATAGAAAGAATGGTCATATAAACTTCACTCTAGTCCTCTTTTTAAGAGTCAAAGTGATTAAGATAGTCATTTTTTTTAACATAGTTGAAAATTCTGTAAATTAGGTCTTTGAGAATGATAATCCCCTCAGAGCCCTCAAGACAAGGGTTGTAAGGTATGTCTTGGGGGCATATAAGGTTTTTATAGAAAGCGTTGTCGTAGAAACATCAAAAAAAGCTCATTTGATTAGAAATTAAAAGGATTCATCCTTTTTCATAGTCAAAAGAGATTGGAAAGCAGCTAACCCCCCTTCCTGCCCACCATTTCTCCAAACACATCCAATCAAAATTTTGAGATAGCTATATTGTTCAACGTAGTTGAAAGTTATGCTCTGAAGGCATGTAAGGGTCTTAGGGCTCTGAGGGGATTATCATTCCCAAAGACCTAATTTACAGAATTTTCAACTATGTTAAAAAAAATACTATCTTAAGCACTTTGATTAAGATAGTCATGCCCATCTTTTCCCAAAAAGCTTCCAATCAAAAGTTTTAGATATTCATTTTGTTAAACTTATTTGATAGGTCTATAAATAATATCTCTTAGAATAACAAATCCTCCCAGCCCTCAGGGCAAGTGTTGTGAGCTCTGCCCTGGAAGCATGTAAGGCTTTTATAGAAAGAATGGTCATATAAACTTCACTCTAGTCCTCTTTTTAAGAGTCAGAGTGATTAAGAGAGTCATTTTTTAACATAGTTGACAATTCTGTAAATTAGGTCTTTGAGAATAGTAATCTCCTCAGAGCCCTCAAAACAAGGGTTATAAGGTATGTCCTGGGGGCATATAAGGTTTTTATAGAAAGCGTTGTCGTAGAAACATCAAAAAAAGCTCATTTGATTGAAAATTAAAAGGATTCATCCTTTTTCATAGTCAAAAGAGATTGGAAAGCACCGAACCCCCCTTCCTGCCCACCATTTCTCCAAACACATCTAATCAAAATTTTGAGATAGCTATATTGTTCAACGTAGTTGAAAGTTATGCTCTGAAGGCATGTAAGGGTTTTATAGAAAGCATGGTCTTATAAACTTCGCTCTAGTGCTCTTTTTAAGAGTCAAAGTGGTTAAGATATCCATTTTTTCAACGTAGTTATAAGTTCTGGAAATTAGCTCTTTGAGGATGATAACCCCCTCGGAGCCCTCAGGACAAGGGTTGTAAGTTGTGCCTTGCGGGCATATAAGGTTTTTATAGAAAGCGTTGTTTTAGAAACTACAAAAAGGGCTCATTTGATTGAAAATTGAAAGGACTAGTACCGTTTTTAATAGTCAAAGGTGATTGGAAAGCAGCTAACCCCATCTGACGCCCACCATTTCCCCAAACACATTCAATCAAAACTTTGATATAGCCGTTTTCCTCAACGTAGTTAAGAGTTTTAGAAATTAGATCTTTTAGGATGCTAACTCCCTCAGAGCCCTCAGGGCAAGAGTTGTAAGTTATGCCCTTGGTGCATTTAAGGTTTTCATAGATAGAGATGCTGTAGAAAGTTCAAAAAGGGTTCATTCGATTGGAATTTAGAAAGGACTTGTGCCCTTTTTAATAGTCGAAAGTAATTGAAGGATAACTAACACCCCTCTCACGCCCACCATTTCCCCAAACACACACAATCAAAATTTTGAGACAGCCATTTTGTTCAACGTAGCTAAAAGGCCCGGAAATTAGGTCTTTAAAGTTGACGACCCTCTAACAGGACTCAGGGCAAGGGTTGTAAGTTTTGCCCTCGGGACGTATAATTTTTTATAGAAAGCGTAGTCAGAGAAACTTCAAAAATGGCTCCTTCGATTGGAAATTAAACGGGCTAGGTCCATTTTTGATAGTCAAAGCGAGTGGAGGATAACGATCCCCTCACAGGAGTCAGGGCAAGGGTTGTAAGTTATGCCCTCGGGACGTATAATTTTTTATAGAAAGCATAGTCAGAGAAACTTCAAAAATGGCTCCTTCGATTGGAAATTAAAAGGGCTAGGTCCCTTTTTGATAGTCAAAGTGATTGGAGGGCAACTAATGCCCACCATTTCCCCAAACACATCCAATCAAAATTTTTAGATAGCCATTTTGTTCAACGTACTTTAAAGTTCTGAAAATTAGGTCTTTTAGCATGACACCCGAACCCCCCCTCACAACCCATAGGTCCAGGGGGTTAAGTTATGGCCTGGGGGCATAAGTAGAACGGGGGGTACCAGCCCCATTGCTCACCCCTGCTGCAATGACGTCATAGTCTTTGGATGTAGTTAGTACATAAAGTCTGGATCATCGAATTAAAGCTGAAACTAAGTAAAGAACAATTATGCCTCCATATATTCACAGTGATCTATAAAATTTCCCATTACATCTATAAACTGTTCCACAGTTGCCGGTTCATACCTTGGAAGCTTTTCACTAAACATGCAACATTTCTTTTGGATATTACTATGAAGTTTTGCGAAAGCATCTCTAGCTGACTTTTCAACAAAATCCATTCTTTCAGAGATAATTTTAATCTTTAATTTTGAATATTTTTCGTAATCCCGGTAAAAAATTCGTAAAATTTTTCTAAATTTACTAAGATCAGCCAGCATTGTTGCCATGTTTTTGGACTTCTGAATATAATTTTTAATTTTGCCCTTATGCGTTCTTTGCAGCTTGTGTAAACTGCAAAATATCCATGGTATCCGAGCAATAGTTTGAATATTTCAATTCAAGCTAGAAAAATACCTGAAAATGTTAAAATTAGTTTTATTTTTAGTTAGGTTCTAACTACCCGATGTGGAATTTACTACGTATTTTCAGACCAAAAATTCAATTTTTTAATATATTTCATTTTTCAGTTTAGAATCGCTAAAGTTATTATGTAAACTGCAAAAATATTTATGATATATGAGCAATAATTTTAATCTTTTAATTCAAACTAACAAAATAACTGAAAATTTAAAAATTATTTTTATTTTTTGTTAGTTTATGGGTACTTGATACGAGTCTTAAAAAGTTTCAATTAGATAAGAATATTATATCTTGTTTTGTAATAAGATGCCTTCTAATAGAGTTATACGTAATTTAAAAAAACATTACTATACAAAAAACAGAGACAACATCTTGAAAAGAGAAAAGCAAAGGTATTCAACCGACAAGGCGTATCGAGATGCGAAAATTGAGAGAGCCAAACAAAACAGCAAGGAGTTCTATGTTAATGATGAGGATTATAGACATGCAAAAATTGAGACAGCCAAACAAAAGAGCAAGGAACGGTATGATAACGATAAAGATTACCGAAACAAACATAAGAAAAAAGTTGCTACCAGAATAATGGGTAGATACTGGGGTGACAAAAGCTATAATGAAAAAATTAAATTCTCTGCAAGGTTGTACCGAAGAACGCATAAGGACAAAGGGAAAAATTACATTCAGAAATACAAGAAGATGGCAAAAATGAAGGCTGATCTTTGTAAATTGAGAAACATTTTACGCATGTTTTATCGGGATCATGAAAAGTATTCAAAATTACAGATTAAAATTCTCTTTGAAAGAGCGGATGCTGTTCAAAAGTCGGCTAGAAATTCTTTGGCAAAGCTTCATAGTAATATCCAAAAGAAATGTTGTCAGTTTAACGAAAAGCTTCCAAGGTATGGATTGGCAACTGCCGAACAGTTTATAGATGCAATGGAAAATGTTCGACAACACAGTGAATATACGGAGGCGTACTTCTTAGAAAATTCGTATATTAATTTTGGAAGGAGCAATTGCAGTTTATGTAGCAGCAATAAAAACATATATACAAGCATACCTATCAACAGCGAAGGAAAAGCAATGTTTTTCAATTATGGCGAAAACGAGCCTGTTAGGGTTATTAGTAAATGTATTTGTAAGACTAATGATTTAGAACAAATTCCTGGAACACCGACTCAAGAAAAAAGCATTTCTAACAGTGTTTTAAACAGTTCTTTTAGTTCTACTGAATATTTGGCAAAAAATTCTCTGTGTAGTAGAACAAACTGTCCTGAAAAGTACGAGACAACTATTGAAAAATGCTCTAGAACTAGATCTGACAAGGAAATTATGATGGCTGAAGTCACCTATAACAATCTGAGTAAACATTCAAAACCAAAAATTGGGCAGCAGGTTACTTGGCAATGTCACCCTGATATCTGCAAGCTGTATCCGACGGATATTGAATTACGTCAAATTCTTTTTGATATCCTTGAAAATAATATAGCATTAAAATTTTCAACTGACAAAGTGGTTAATTTCTACCTTAGCGGCTTGGATTATTGTGAAATCCATTACAGGGACACAAGAAAGCATGGGCATTCGTTATACTGTAGCCCAAATGAGGGATGTCAGAGCTATTTGCGTTCTCTAAGGGCACTAGCTCCACATTTTCCTGTCTTGAACTGTTTCATTAATAGCTTATATAAGGCAGTATCAAAATGTAAGATTATACAACATATTAATCTACTAAAAGTCGAGGGTTCGTACAAGGAACTAAGTCATTACATAGAAGAAGTGTCAAGTAGACTCTGTCGTAATAATAGTCAAGACTTCATTTACGGTGATAGCAATATTAGAGTTTCTGTGGATGAAAATACATCCGGGTTGCAGCGGTAGCTAGCAACCTAGTAAGAGACGATCACGTCCAATGTTAAGAAATATAAAAACCCATAGTTCTTAAAAAAAGAGTCAGATCAAAACAAAAAGTACACCATTAGAACCGCCTTGTCCGAAACTTCTGCATAGTAAAATTTCTGTCCCTTGGCTTGAACAACAAGGGAAATATATTGGCTTGAAAATCAAGAAAAGTGGCATCTACTACAACATTCTGCCTAAACGGGATATTTTTTTCTTTTTTTTTTTATTTTTTTTTCTTTTTTTGTATCCAGAGATAGCTTTGCACTGGAACATCGTAGAGGGTTGTTCAATAGCTCATTTTAAAGGAAATTAATTGGGTTAAAAATCTATAGTAACTAAAATAAATTATTTCTAAAAGAGAATAAATTTTTCCACCAAAAACTGCATTTTGATGTCTTTTCACACTGCAGTCTTTCAAACATAATCGTATACCAGCGGTAAGAATTGAACCCACGCCTCTGAAGAGACTGGTGGCTAACACCAGTGCCTTGGACCACTCGGCCAGGCTGCCTCTCATAAATTTATAATAAAGATCGAACTCTTCCCTATACTAACTTGCATACGCAACTTCACTATAGTTAAGATTACAGTATTTATATTATGCATCATTATAAATTATAAAAGGTTCAAATGTTCGAAGATTATAGAGTTAAAAATTTTCCCACCCCGGGAATCGAACCCGAGCCTGTTAAGTGAAAGTTAACTATCCTAGCCACTAGACTATATTGAACCATAAAGAAGTATGATTTAAGAGCCATATGCGTATTATTATACAATAAAGAACGACACCTTGCCCATGTTAACTAAAACATAAATAGGGATTATGTAATTTCCAATAGTATCATGGCTGTAGAGATGGCTGAAACCTAGTTACAATAAAAAACGATCATTGGAATAACAAAAATTGAATACCTTTGGAATTAGCTAGCTACTTGATTATTTGAGACTCGTCTCTTACTATTTAAAAGAAGAAAAAGCCGTAGGCTTTTTCCTGTGTGTAATCAGTTTATTATCATAGGCAGCGTGCTAGCACTGCCTGAGTAAAGAACGATGTGGGCACAATGTGTTTTTTTCCGGATTGCAGTGATAGCTAGCAACCTAGTAAGAGACGATCACGTCCAATGTTAAGAAATATAAAAACCCATAGTTCCTAACAAAGGAGTCAGATCAAAACAAAAAGTACACCATTAGAATCGCCTTGTCCAAAACCCCTGTATATTCACAGTGATGTATAAGATTTCCCATTACATCTAGTCAAGGCTGTTCCACAGTTGCCAGTCCATACCTTGGGCTAATCACTAAACATGCAACATTTCATGCTAACTACTAGATAAATAATGAATGTCGTCATAGTTTTGTTAGAGCTATGAAGTGAATAGAAAAAACACGATATTATGTTGTTGTTTTCTGAAGACGTGATGAAATAATATCATTACGACAGAACGTCATGAAATAAAATCATTACGCCATGACGTCATAATTACTATATAAAAAGCGACAAAGTTGTAACTGGTCACATTCATGATTGCATAATGGTTAGATCAAAGCAAGCTACACGCAAGTTAAAAAACAGTACTACACAAAAAACAGAGATAGTATCTTGAAAAGAGAAAAGCAAAAGTATTCAACCGACCAGGCGTATTGAGAAGTAAAATTTGAGAGAGCCAAACAAAACATCAAGGAGCGTTATCAAAATGATGAACTTTATAGAGAAGCAACAATTAAGCAAGCTAAACAAAAGAGCAAGGGACGGTATGATAATGATGAAGATTACAGAGAAGCAACAATTGAGCTGGCTAGACAAAAGAGCAAGGAGCGTCATCATGATGATGAAGATTACCGAATCAAATTATAATAAAGAACGACCTCTTGCCTATACTAAATTATATAGGCCACTTAACTATAGTATAGGTTGGTAAATTTACATTAAAAGACGATCACTGAAATAAAAAACCATTCCATACATTGGACTTAGTTAGCTACTTGAATGTTTGAGTTTCGTCTCTTACTATTTAAAAGAAGAAAAAGCCTTAGGCTTTTTCCTGTTTGTATTTATAGTTAAAAAACAAACTCAAGCCCAAAGAAGCTAGCAACCTAGTAAGAGACGATCACTTCCAATGTTAAGAAATATAAAAACCCATAGTTCCTAAAAAAGGAGTCAGATCAAAACAAAAAGTACACCATTAGAACCGCCTTGTCCGAAAACCCCTGTATAGGAAACTTTCTGTCCCTTGGCTTGAACAGGAAGGGAAATATATTGGCTTGAAAATCAAGAAAAGTGGCAGCTACTACAACATTCTGCCTAAACGGGATATTTTTTTTTCTTTCTTGTTATCCAGAGATAGCTTGGCACTGAAACATCGTAAAAAGTTGTTCAATGGCGCATTTTAAAGGAAATTAATTGGGTTAAAAATCTTTTGTAACTAAAAGAAATTATTTTAAACAGGATTAATTTTTCCACTAAAAACTGTATTTTTGATGTCTTTCCATACTGCTGTCTTTTCAAAAACATTTGATTTTTGAAGCAATCAAACAGTTTATGGTAAGGTTGTATTTTAAACTTTATATTCCATAGATAGCTTAGCACTGGAACATCGTAGAGAGTTGTTCAATGGATCATTTTAAAGTAAATTAATAACATTCAAGGACGTATCCAAAGGGTTTAGTGGGTTTAAACCCCCTCCCCCAAAATGTTTTTCAGATTCATAATAACGAATATAAAATGAATAAAACAAAATTGACTATAAAAAAATATACAAAAATGAATATGAACAAGTTTTGTATGCGTTTTTGAAGTTTTTATAATAAAGAACGAATATTTTACCGATTATCTACTCATAACCATATATGACGTAATAAGTGACATGACGTAATATCTAAAACCTATTGTGTACTAATAACCATATATGACTTAATGAGCGACGTGACGTAAAAATTGAAAAAATTAATTTTTATTTAATTTTCGTTTTTAGTTCAGAATCGCTAAAGTTTTACAGTAAGGAACGATCTCTGGCCCATAGTACGTGATATATGGTTGTTCCAAGGGTAGTCCGGGTTGCAGTGGTAGCTAGCAACCTCCGGGTTGCAGCGGTAGATAGCAACCTAATAAGAGACGATCACGCCCCGTAGCAAGCTTACTGTCCTTTGGCTTGAATAACAAAGAAAATATATTGGTTTGAAGATCAAGAAAATTTTACAATAAAGAACGAACTCTAATTACATTCTGTAATCAAGAAATATAAAATATAGTAATATAAAATATT